>NC_136387.1:106281880-106495800 GCF_965140285.1 Lepidochelys kempii | reverse complement strand
ACGCGCTATCTCAGAGTAGGACCAAGCCCCAGACCCAGGTCAATATACAAATCAGATCTTACCCACAAATCACGCTGTTGCCAATCCTTTCGAATCTAAAGGGTTATTCATTAAAGGAAAAAGAGAGAGACGAGAGCTAGAATGGGTTCAATGGAATCAGTGACATCCAGGAATGGCCAAGTTCTTGGTTCAGGCTTGCAGCAGTGATGGAGTAAACTGCAGGTTCAAATCCTGTCTCTGGAGAACATCCCCAGCTGGGATGGGTCATTCAGTCCTTGGGTCAAAGCTTCCATGTAGCAAGTCCCTCCAGAGGTCAAAAGCAGGATTGAAGACCAGATGAGGAGCTTTTTATAGTCTCTTGCCATGTGGTCTCTTTGTTTGTCCCAAGGACAAGCTGCCCATCCCATGGCCTGGAAACACCTCAGAGTTCTGTCCATGGGCAGGTCCCTGCACACCTGGCTGAGTCCCCAGGCATGTCTGCCTTCTCTCACTGGGGTCAGTTGTGTCGCTGAGGGTCCTTAATGGGCCATCCAGCAGGCTAGGCAGAGCTGACACCCACTTGTCTGGGGTGTCCCCCAGAAGCAGAGCAGAAGTTTGAAATACAGTCTAGAGCCAATACTTATAACTTTAACTACAAAAATGATACACACATATAGACACCATAATCCTAACCAGCCAACCATAACCTCGTCTTAGACACCTTATTAGACCCCCTATATAACAAGATTGGTGCCACTACAGGACCTTGGTTGCAACAATGATCTATACGGTCCCAGATTATGTCAATAACGTGACAGGGGGGCCATGCCCCAGCATCCCCCGGCCTCCTTCCCTGGCAGGGCTGGTGCTGTCTCCCATGTGCAGAGCCTGGCAGCCGGGACTGGGTCCGTGGCTTGGAGAGACAAAGGGCGGATTGTGGGGAATGAGGAACCAACGGGGCCAGAGGGGAAGCAGGTGGTCCTGTGGTCTTTCTGGGCTGCCCTGCCCCCTCGCTGCCTGGCCCCTTTGTGCTGCCAGCTGGGGGGCAGCCAGGTCTCCTGGAGGGGAGGGGCACTTGGGGGCCAGTGGCCGTTCCACCCCTGCAGGGCCCAGGGACAACCTCCTGCCTGGTGATGTGCGCAGGGGGTGTCTCTCTGCTCCCCGGCAGCCTGGGGTGGGGCGGGTACCCCCTGCTGATCCTGCCATCCCAGGGTCCTCGGTGGGATGGGCTGTGCACAGAGAGGGGAGAGGACCCCTCACCACCCTGCTGCACTGCTCCTGGCCTGGGCCTAGGACTGGGGGGGTCCAGCGTGGGCTGGGGTGTCAGGCTCCATTCCTGGCTCTGCCACTGGCTCCCTAGGGTGCGTTCCTTCCCTGCTCTGTGCCTGTCCCGAGGGTCAGGGGTCGTGATGGCTCCCAGCCCCAGGACGGAGAGGCCTCTCCCATGTGGGCACCAGGGGTTACCTGTACCCAGCCTCCATGCGAACCCCTTCCGCCCAGCCCCTCCTCCAGACATGGGTTCCCATCCCAGGAGGTTGGTCCTCTCTCCGCTCTTGTGACCCTTCCCAGGCACCCTGCCCAGCCACACAGCTCCAGGGCTGGGGGGTCTCTGGGAGGCGGGTTAAACCTGGCATCTGGTGAGACAAGGTCCCACTGCCATGTGCTGTGAGGGGGGCATGTGCCCAAGTGCCAGGGGTTGTGCCCAGGGGCCCCAGGGCATGGCAGGAAATGTTTAAAGCAGACGCTGACCCTTGTCCCGGCCCCCCTCATTCCCATGCATCTGGAGCCCACCTAACCCACCTGTCTCTTCTGCCAGGGCCCTGCTGGAGGAGGAGTGCCGTGCCCTGGAGAGACACATCTGCCACCTCCGGGTAGGACCCCTGGGATGGTGGGATCAGCAGGGGGCACTGGCCCCTGTCACGGAGTCCCGGGCGATGCTCTGGAACTGCTCCTCATGAAGCCAGGCAGGACTCTGGGGAAGTCTCCTCTCTGGGAGCAGCCTGTCTGCAGGACACACAGCTCCCCCGGCTCCACCTTCCTGGGTCTGACCCCGGAGCATTCAGCATCCTCTGCCCCCCCATGTGCTTCCCACAGCGAGTCTGCCCAGGCGGGGGTCCTGGGGGGGCCAGAGGGTCCTGCCCCACAACTCCACAGTCAGACGTGACTCTCAGCCAGCCAGTAACACAGAAGGTTTATTAGGCGACAGGAACATGGTCTAAAACAGAGCTTGTAGGTGCAGAGAACAGGACCCCTCAGCTGGGTCCATTTTGGGGGGCAGTGAGCCAGACAACCCTGTCTGCACTTCACTCCATGTCCCCAGCCAGCCCTAAACTGAAACTCCCTCCAGCCCCTCCTCCTCTGGGCTTTGTCCCTTTCCGGGGCCAGGAGGTCACCGGATTCCTTTGTTCTCCGACCCTTTAGCTCTCACCTTGCAGGGGGGAAGGGCCCAGGCCATCCGTTGCCAGGAAAAGGGGGTTGGCCATTCTCTGTGTCCAGACCCCTGCCCACACCTGCCCTCTAGGGCTCTGCAACGATCATACACCCTTATCCCACCCCCTAGATACTTAAGAACTGCATAGGGAAACTGAGGCACCCCCACACTATTCAGAGGAAACATTAAGAACAGTCCCACTTTGTCACACCACCCCCTAGATACTTAAGAACTGCCTAGGGGAAACTGAGGCACCCCCACAATAACGCGCTATCTCAGAGTAGGAAACATTAATAATTAATGTTTAATAATTAATGCTCTTCGTCACAGCCCTGCCCTGGGCTGTGTGGGAGCAGAGAGACACACCCTGAGCCACCCTGCGCACCTCACCAGCGGGAGGCTGCCCCTGGTCACGCCAGGCCATGGCCCCCACCGGGGCAGCCTGCTGGGCCGTGCAGGGATGGACTTGCCCTGCCCCACAACAGCCACCCTCACCCTGGTCCCTAGGACGTGTGTGCAGGGGAAGGGCTGCTGGCAGGAGTGCTGGGAGTTGGGCCTGGGAGCCAGGACTCCTGGGTTTGATCCCTGACTCTGGGAGAGGAGTGGGGTCTAGTGGGTTAGAGCAGGGGAGGGCTGGGAGCCAGGACTCCTGGGTTCTGTCCCCAGCTCTGAGAGTGGGGTCTAGTGGATTACAGCGGGGGAGGGCTGGGAGGCAGACTCCTGGGTTCTATCCCCAGCTCTGGGAGGGGAGCGGGGTCTAGTGGGGTAGAGCAGGGGGCTGGGAGCCAGGACTCCTGGGTTCTCTGGCTCTGTGCTGGGGAGGGGTTTGTGGCTGAGTGAAATGGTAGCGCCCTCTGCTGGGGGACGGCGGCTTGGCCACGGCATGGTTGTGCTCTGGGTTTCCCAGTCCAGCGTGTGCTGGTGAAATATTTCACCGGGCCTCTTCTGGGCAGTGCCATGGTGATGGTCCAGGGCCAGCCCCCCGCGGGACTGCTCCGGTCCCCTGGAGGCGATCGGTGCAGGGCTGGCTGTTGCAGACACTCCTGGTGGGGGGGCTTGCCCTGCTCTGAGAGACCCTACAATAACATTCCCCTCCCACACTCTGGGGGCAGTGGGGCAGGCAGTGCTCTGACTCTCCCCCCCTCTCCCCAGCGCTGCCTGGAGGAGGAACACCGAGCCGCTGCGGGGCCAGCGCAGGAGCCAACGATGGCTGGTAAGGGACCTGCCCGACCTCTCCCCGGGGAGCACAAAGCCAGTGTCCCGGCCCAGCCTCCTTGCCCCGGTCGGGGTGCAGCGCCGTGTCCCCATCACGGAGATGCAGCTGGCTCTGGGGAGGGTTGCAGGGTGTTTAACAGCCACACAGGGACAATACCCGTCGTGCAGGGCAGCCAGGAGCTGGCTGAGCCAGTGGCACCGAGGGAGGCGAGCTCACTCAGCACCACCGCAGGCCCCATTCTGCACCCCCTGGGCAGTGCTTGGGGCAGGCCAGCGAGGGGCGCTCTGCCTCTCACCAGCACTTCCCTTCTGTGCAGAGCTGCAGGAGCAGAGACGAGCCATGGAGCGGGACCTGCAGCTGGGCCAGCTGGACCCCAGGCCTGGCCTCTCCCAGGAGGTCCAGTGCCCTGAGCCTGTGGCCCCCCGACAGCCCAGGTAACCCCCTTTGAATAAATTGCCCAGGGGGACCCCTGCGTACCAGCAAATACAAGCACCTCAGGCAGGGCTGTGTGTGGGGAGGAGAGGGGCCCCAGGGATGGGATGGGGTGGGCTGTGGGTCAGATTGAGGGGCACTGGCAAGGCTACAGGGACCCCAGCGGGCAGCGGGTTGGAGTGAGGGGCACTGGCAGGGATGCAAGCTGGGACCCCGGGGGGGGCTGGCTGGGGCCCTGGGGGGCAGCAGGTTGTAAGTGAGGGGCACTGGCAGGGCTGCAGGGGGCAGGCTGGGACCCCCGGGGGTGGCAGGTCACATAGGCCATGCTGGTTGTAGGGGGCCCCATTGCGGGATTATTGCAGGGCCTCAGGCTATCACTGCAGGCTGGGGCGTGGGTTCGGGGTCGGTCCTGGCTGAACCCTGCCCCCTGGACGTGAGCCTGTCTCCGGATGTGGGGCGGGGCGGGGCAGTGCTCTGTCCCGGCGGGTCTCTGCTGACGGCACTGTCTCCCTGGCTCTGCAGGGTGTCCCGTGGGCCTGGGGAGCCCGGCACCAGCCAGCGTGTCCCCCCCGCCTGGCACCAGCCGCTCCGTCCCCGTCGGGCCGCCGAGAACCAGCCCCGCCAGCCCCAGGCACTGTGCTGGGCCGAGTGCCCCTCGACGGGTGCAGCTGCTCTCTGGGCAGCCTGGCTAGGGGCTCCACGGAGGGGCTGCGACCCCTGGCTGGGCCTCTGGGCACCAGGACCTGGCTGCACCATCACCCCCAGGAGCTCGGGTTCCCCCTGCAAGCCCAGCCTGCAGCCACCTGGCCCCCCTGCCAGCAGGCCCAGCCTGGCCTTCCTCCCATCGCCACCCACAGAGCAGCGCCCGCCCCCTGCGCCCCCTCTCCGGCCGCCACCTGAGGCCGCTGGGATGCCAGGGGCCAAGCTAGCGCAGGGAGCCTCTCTGGGGTATGGGCAGGGAGCCTGGGGCAGCCTGGCATGGGCAGGAGGTCGTGCCCCATCTCCCCCCCAGCTCCAGCGCCGCTTCCTGCCCCGCTGGGTCCCCTCTGTCCCCGGCTCGGCCTTGCTCTGCCCTGGAGGCCCCCAACCCGCAGGGGCATTGTCGTCTCCCCCAGCCCGGGATCAGCCCCCTCCGCGTCTTGGGGGCAGCTCCTGAGCTGAGCCCTGAGCCTGGCCTGCAACGCCCCCTCCTGGCTGCCCCCTGCCATGGTGCGCGGGGAGCCGTGCAGCGTGCACTGGCCTAGGGGTCGGGTGGGGGAGGGGCGCAGGTACCATGTGCCCAGGGGGTGGGGGGCAGTGGGGGAAGGGAAGCTGCCTGGGGCCTGGGCACTTCTCAGTGCTCCTGCCTCTGGGGGGGATGGGCCCTTGGAGCCAGAGGCAGGTGCTGGGGTCTGGCACCGTGCCCTCTCTGCGGGGCCCCCTGCCCTCACCCACCCTGGGCAGGACCCACACAGCTGCCCCGTGGGGCTCGGAGCTCTGCGCAGCTGTGGGGGGGAGCTGGGACCTGCTGTGGGCATGCCGGGTGCCTCTGCCCAGCGCCAGCAGGTAGCAAGGCCAGGCGAGGGGGGCAGGGCCTGGGCCCCTCCGTGCAGTCTGGCGGCTGGGAACGGGACCCGCCGATCTCCTGGCTGCACCGGGCCACAGCATCTGGGCCAGGCCTGGGCGGGCAGTGCCGTAGGGATGGGGTACCAGGGTCGCTCACGCGTGCCTTCCTCCCCCCCCCCCCCCCGGCCAAAGAAAGGCAGCCGGCAGGCGGACGCAGGAATATAAATTTCATTAAAATCTATCAGACTTTAAAACTCTACACGGGGCATCACTGGCGTGGGCGGCGCGGCCCAGGCCCCAGCACCGTATTGCTAACGATTAGACGGGAAGAGGAGCGTGGGCATCATGGGCACACGGGGCAGGGCACAGGATCCATGCAGGAAGTAGTGCAGCTCCGCGTTGGCTGGGGGGGGGCAAGGCGGGTGGGGGGTGGGGAGAGGTGCCCACAGGGTGCCGCAGCCCCCCACCCAGCGTGGGCACCTTCCCCAGCCGCTGCCTGGGTAGCAGAAGTGGGGCCGGCTCCGCTGCCCGTGGTCCCTGTCCCCGGGGTGTGGGTAAGTCCCACCAAACTCACTTCACTGGTGGCCTGAGCAGCCCCAGGGCATCGCCTGCCACCTGCCCCGCCCATGAGGCTTGGCTTTGTTCGGTGCCCGGGCATGGTGGTGGCGAGGCCGTGCCTGGCCCAGGGGGGCACTGGGCTCCCGGCTGGAGGGGGAGCGCACAAAGGAGTGTGCCTGCCCCCCTGCTTGGGCCAGGCCCAAAGCTGGGGTGGGGGAAGGCCCAGCTGCTCCCCGGCCCCTGACACACACGGAGCCATGGCTGGACACCCCCACTCACCATGTGGGCTGGGGGCCGGTCCCCCTCACGCCCGGCTGGAGAGCGGGTACAGGGACCCAGGGCCTGTCTGAGCCAGCCCAGCCCAATGCCATGGGCACCCTCCTGTGGGGGGGCTGTGGGCAGTGATCTGGGGAGCACCCCATTGCAGTGAGGGGCTGTATGCAGCCCCTCCCCCCTTAACACTCATCTGACGCAGAGGAAAGTGCCTATTGGGGGAAGCCCCCTACGTAGTGCTTCTGGCCCCAGGGGCCTCCTGTGCATCTCCTTAGCAGCAGGCTGGGGCAATGCCCCGTCCCCTGGCTGGCTGCCCCTCACCACCATGGGGGCTGTGGGGCCCAGGGTGAATCCAGCTGGGTCAAGCAAACCCCTTCGCAGTGGGGTCTGGAACCGCCCCCCCCCCCCGGCCCATAAAGTGCTTCCCCTCCCCAGGGCAGAGCCATGAGGGTGCAGGGCCACCCTGCAGCCCCATGCTCAGCCGCACCAGCAGGGAGCAGACAAGGCCATGGGTCCTGCTCGCTCGGTGAAGGGGGAGCCCCCAGGGCAGGGCTGAGCCCATGTAGAGGACCCCCCCCACACCCCGCTATGCCAGCACAGCCTAACCCTTGCAGCCTGCTGCGGCTGGTGCAGCCACTGGGCTGGACCCAGCCCAACTGCAGCCCCTCATGGGACACAGCACGGGGGTGGCGGGGGGGGGACCTGGCCGGGGCTGGCCCTGCACCCCCCAGGCAATGGGCATGAGAGCACTGTGGGGGGGTAATGGGCGTGTGTGCATGCATATGCCTGGGCCGTGCATGTGTGTCGGCACGTGTGCTGTGCGTGTCTGGGCCGTGCATGTCGGCACGTGCCGTGCGTGTGTGCGCTGGGCTTTGTGTGGTGCGGCGAGTGTGCTCTTTGCCGTGCGTGTCTGCACGTGGGCCGTGCATGGGCCGGGGGGGCAGGGCATGTGGGCACGCATGCTAGCAAAGGGCCCCGCCCCCGCCCTGCATCTCCATCCCTCTCCAAGTGCCCCTCCCTTGGCGCCAGCTGGGGGGGCTCCCGGGGAGATGGTGCTACACTACGGCTTGGGCCATGCCTGGGGCACAGGTAGGAGTCCTGCCAGGTGGGTTGAATCCTGCCTGCCCCAGACACAACCCTGGCCTCAGCACTGGCCCCCGCCAGTCTCAGCCAGACACCATCTCCCTCCACGGTAACAGCAGCCCCCACCCCGCTTCGGCCCAGCCAGGAGGGGAGGGCCTGGAAGGCAGAGCAAAGGGCTGGGCTAGCCTGACCCAGCTGCTGCCTGCCTGCCACCCCGCACCTCCACCCCATTGACTCTCTGCTCCCCTCCCCTTCGCTCCCCCTACGCAGCGGGGCGCGGCTCCTCCTGGCCCTGGCAGCCGCTCTCCTAGGCCCCCTCCTCCCAGAGCCCCAGCTGCGCGGCCTGCGTGGTCCGTGGCCCCTGTGCCGCTTTGGGCCACGTAGCAGCTGGGAGCCCCCATCTCACAGGGCACGGCCCCCAGCCCAGACGCTTGGGCCCCGGCTTCCCCGTCCCCCAGTCACACACTGGGCAGGGGCTGAGCCGCCCCTGGGCTCAGGCTTGCTCCCCCCGGTCTGCACGCCCGCCACGGCTCCTTGGGCCCTTGCCAAGCTCCCCTGCTGCCGGCGGTGCGCTGGGCCCGGCTGCGGGGCCCTTACTGTAAACACGAGGGGTGACACACACCGTGGGGAGGGGCGGGGGGTGGGGACGCACACACGGGGAGCCCCTGGCGGTGCCCGGGGCAGCCTGGGCTCCCCCAGCAGTGCGTCACCGAGCAGGGCGGGTCGGGGAGCATGGGCTGGTGCCGGGTCACAGTCTGGAGTCCTGGCTGTGGGCTGAGCCGTTGCTGCCCTGCACCGGGAGGGCGACGTCCTCGCTCCGTGGCTTCTCGGGGTTCAGCGGCTGCACATCCAGGCAGGCGCCGGGGGTGGGGGCGTAGCGCCCTGCCCGGTGCTCAGCCAGCGCTGGGCCCCAGTCCTGGCTGGGCTTGGTGGCGTTTTTCAAACGCTAGAGAGAGGGAGAAGGGGCGTTAGCTTGGCCACGTGGGCACCGGCCCTGTGCCCGTAGGGCCCCAGCCCAGAGCCTCGATTGCCCGCCTCCACCTCAGACCCCTCCGTGACCCCCAAGTGGGGCAACAGCCAGACATTCAGCCAGGCCCGAGGGGCTGGCAGGGACCCCCAGCCACCTCCAGGGCAGGAATCTCCAAGCCAACCCACTAGACCCCACTGCCTCCTAGAGAGAACCCAGGAGTCCTGGCCAGGTCACCGGCGCCCGCCCCACAGTAGCAGCCGGGTCTGGATCTCCCCCGCACCTGGAGCAGCGTGTTGCCGTCAGCACGGCAGAGCTTGTAGACGGCGTAGAGCGGGATGCAGAGCACGGAGGACAGCGCCATGAGGAACCCGATGCTGACGGCCCAGGTGGGGTAGACATAGGTGTTGTAGGCAATGGGTCGGTACTGGATCACCGTGAACACCAGGATGAACTGGGGGGCACAGAAGGGGGAGTGCGGGCTCAGCCATGAACCCCAGGCCTGCCCGTGGCCCCTGCACCGGGGTGAAGGGCAGAGCAGGTCCCTGTGTCCCACAGGCCCCACACCGACCAGCCCCACATCCCTGCCAGCCCATCACCCTTGCCCCATCACTGCCATCCCCACCAGCCTCCCATCACCACCCCCATGCGGCCTGGCAAGGCAAGTGATTTCTCCTGGCAAAGAGTCACTCCGGGTACCCTGCACCCACCCATCACGGTGTCGCGGTGATCAAGCAGTGGCTTTGCACCCAGCCCAGCCCGGGTTTCCAGCCTGGCACGGAGCAAGCGACCCCATGAGAGGCTCTGACGAGGGGCCTTCCGGGCTGAGCTGGCGTGAGTGAGATGCCACGGCCGGGACAGCAGGAGAGCTGAGCGAAGGGCACATGCTGGCACCCGTGACAGAGGCAAAGCCCTGCACGGTGGGGGTCCACGTTTCCTGATAGCTGCATGGCTGCGGCCTCTTTAGCGCCCTGCAGGTGCTCAGGGAACCTGCCTGGGGACCTGCCGGGGCCGGGGGAGGGACGCCTATCCTGCAGCCCCAGCCTCAGAGCTGGCGGGGTGGGGAGAGACACCCCCCCACCCAAGTGCTGCTGTGGGGAGAGAGAACTGGGGGGGGGAGTCCTCTCTCCCCAACATAGCCCCAGAGCACCCTCCTGCACCCCAAACCCCTCATCCCCGGCCCCACTCTAGAGCCCATACCCCCAGCTGGAGCCCTCACCCCCCCACACCCCAACTCTCTGCCCCAGACCTGAGCCCCCTCCCACACTCAGCCCCACCCTGCCCCATGAATTTTGTTCTGTGCACCAATATGGAGGTGATGGGTCACACAGGGTCATGTCACACATCACCTCCATATTGGTGCACTTAATAAAATTAATTCCACACATGGCTGGGAAAATGAGAGGGACACTGGTGGGGGTCCCGTGAAAAGGGGATCCTGGCTCGCTGCACTGGCCAAGCACTGAAACACCCTCTGAGCTGGGCTGGAACATGCTAATGAGGCCACGTCTACGTGATGAGCGTGCCAGGGCCCAGCGCCGCTTGCTCTGGCGACGGCAGGGTCCCCAGTGCTGTGAAGCCCCTCGAGAAGGAGAAGCTGGGCTGGCAGAATTCCCCATCGGCCTCGCTGCATCTAGGGGGGTGAAGACAACCAAACTGTTGCAGAGGGTGCAAACTACTCCCCTGTGGGGCGAGGTTGCCAGGCCGGGGTCGGTGCCAGGGGAGCCCAGGATCCGGAGCGGCTCTGCGCTGTGGGTCGTCCCTAGCCCGGCATTTCCAATCCTTTCCCTTGCGTCTGGTCTTTCTCCATTTCTCCTGCTCGGGTACCTGCTCGGCCGTTGGGCCTCGCTGGGACACAGTGCTGCGGCCACGTGGGCAGCGGATGGGTGCACCGGCTGGTGTCCAGAAGACAAGGCACTGGGTGGTTGAGGGGCGAGTGGGGCCCCCAGAGCCCGGAGTGGAGCACCTGTGCTGCCAGCAGAGTGGGGCAGGTGTCCCCAGGCCTGCCCCCCAGACCCTCCCAGCCACTGCCATGCCCCCCCCATATCAGCCCCATCCCGAGCCATAAACTCCCTCCCAACCTGCCACCCCTCAAGCCGAGCACCCAGGGATCGCCATGGGTCCAGCTCTGACAGTGGCCACGGCTGGGTGCAGCCAAGGGAGGGTGTGACGTTAGGAGTGTAATACAATATCTCATTGAAAGGTGACACAGGTCCAGAAAGAGTTAATTACCTCCCAGCCTGACCTGACCCAGGGCCCAACTTTAAACACTTGATAGGAAGAGATGGAAATGAACAGGGCCCTGAAATGCAAGTCTGCACTGTTAGAGAGAAGGGGAGATGTTTGCTCAGGTCTTGTGAGGTCAGCAAACAAGTCTTGTCTATGGCTTTGATTCAAAGATCAAAAAGGGAATATTAACATTTAGGAAGACACTTGAGTGACATAGTATTGTTGTCTCTATGTCTCTTTGAAGGTTGGGGTAACCTGTATCTGAACTGTTCAATGGATAAATTGCCCTGTGCTAATTGCCACAATGTTTGGGAGAAAGAAAGTTAAGTTTCTTGTTTTCTCAGGCCAAAAGACTGCTGGAAATGTATAAAAACCTTGGGACACGATCCTTCCTCATCTCAGATCTGCTTTGGGTTTCAAGAAGGGAAACCCTGAGCCATAAGGATTGAGATCCCCCGTCACTGACTGGAGTCACCCTGAATATGGACACTGGACTATAACCTGTGGACTATTTCTAAAAGGACTTTTGGCCACTATAAACTCACCATCTCTGCTATGTACCTGGACCTCAAGAATTGAATTCAAGTCTGTCAACCAACTCTCTCTCTTTTCTTTTTAAATAATTTTTCATTTAGTTAAGAAGAATTGACTGTAAGTGTGTATTTGGGGTAAGATCGAAGTTATTTGACCTGGATCTGGGGCTTGGTCCTTTGGGGTCAGGAGAACCTTTTCTAATACAGAGGCTGGTTTGGGCTGGCTGGGTAACTCTAAGGAGTGGATTTTCCACCAGCGTTTGGGGTCTGTCTGCCCCGGTCTGTTTGCCGTGCACCCTGATTGAGTGACCTCAGCTGGCTCCCATGGGCAGCATCGTCACAGAGGGGCAGAGCCCAGCAGAGCAAGGTGGGGATGAGCTACCCCTGGGCAGGTCTCACCCCGAGGCAGGAGTTTTTGGACTGTTCGCTGTCACAGGGACGCCTACCCCTGCTGTGAGATGAGCTGGGATTTGCACCTGCCCCCGTAAGAGCAGGCTTGTGTGCTGGCACAGGCTGGCAACCCCTCCCCCCCATGGGCTGGCACACCCCTGCTCTGCCCCCCACCTCTCCACGGGCTGGCACACCCCTGCTCTGCCCCCCACCCCTCCACGGGCTGACATATCCCTGTCCCTGTCCAGGCTGGCACACCCCTACCCTGCCCTCACACCCCCGTTGGCTGGCACACCCCTCTCCCCAGGCTGGCATCCCCCGTGGGCTGGCAACCCCCTGCCTTTCCCTCACCCCTCTATGGGCTGGCACAGATCTCCACACCCCCCCTCCCCACGGTCTGTCACATCCCTTGCCCAGCCCTCCCACCCCCCCATGGCCTGGCCCCCCCCCGCCCCAACCCTGCCACAGGAGGGGCGCAGCACTTACGAAGATGATGGCGGGCGAGAAGAACCTCCAGCAGATTTGGAAGAAGAGAGGAGGCGGGAAGCCCAGCATCATCTCGATGTCCTTGAAGTAGTTCCGGTGTCCTGGTGGGAGCAGACAGGGACACTCACTAGGAGAACAGCGCCTGGGGGTTTGGGGGCAGGCGATGCCGCCTGAATGCACACGCACTCCCTGGGAAACCTGGATCTGGGTTGGAACCACCGCGCACAGTGCTCAATTTGTGCCAGGGCCTGGCAGGTCAGAGCCCCGGCACCTCCGGGCCTGGCACTTCAGAGCCCCGGCACCTCCGGGCCTGGCAGGTCAGAGCCCCGGCACCGCTGGGCCTGGCAGGTCAGAGCCCCGGCACCTCCAGGCCTGGCACTTCACAACCCCGGCACCGCTGGGCCTGGCAGGTCAGAGCCCCGGCACCTCCGGGCCTGGCAGGTCAGAGCCCCGGCACCGCTGGGCCTGGCAGGTCAGAGCCCCGGCACCGCTGGGCTTGCTGCAGCAGTTATGAATATAAAACAATTGCTTGAGCCCTGGCACCTCTTCCATAATAAATGAAATACTGCCGGCACCCCCTGCCCATCGCCAGCACCCCCAGTTCGGGAGCTCAGCCCTGCACCCCACAGAGCAACACAGAGAGGCAGGGGCCAGTGGGAACAGAACCCAGGAGTCCTGGCTCCCTCCCCCCCGCCATTAGACTCCATTCCCTGCCCAGGGCTGGGGATGGAACCCAGGAGTCCTGCTCCTGTCTGGCACTGCCCTGAGAGCTGCTCTTTGGGCATGCGGCCCAGCCAATCAGAACGTGGCCTATTCCTGATGACTCTGGTGTCTGTGACAGCTGGGCTCCCATTGGCTGCTGACAGGCCAGGTGCCCCACCTGTGACCGCGGGGGCCACCGTTGCCGTGGCGCCAGCAGGTGGGGACCTACCGTAGATGTACATGATGGAGACGCACATGATGCAGGAGATGATGACCAGGGAGAAGCTGGCGGCGTAATTGTCCATCAGCAGGAGCCAGTATATCCCAGCCTGGAGAGAGCGGGGGTCAGAGTCAGATAGTCTGGGGACCGCCTTCCTCACCTGATGGGGACCAGCTGGAGCTAGACGTTGCAAAGCGGAGCCAGCCTGCACACCCTGAGCCTGGCAGGAGCCCGGCGCGCATCACCAACACCCTAAGTTCTGCTCGCTGCTTTCCATCAGCCAGGCTCGTCTGGCCCACTGCTTCAGTTCAGGCCTCAGGCCAGGCCCATGTCTCCGGCTCGCTCTCCCCCACACTGCCCAGCAGGCTCCGTAACGCGCCCACGCGGGGCCCACGGGTGGGGAGCAGACAGACCAAGGGGGCAGGAAGGAAGGGGGCTGGGGGAAGAGCCCCTGGGGCACTGGAGGGACAGTGGGGGGGAGGGGGCGGGTCAAAGGGGGCTCAGCAGGGCGAGCCCCCACAGGGCATTGGCGGGTGCCCTGGTGCCCATGCAGGGAGCCCCGCGCCCGTACCTGGGTGGTGAGTGGGACGCCCAGCAGGAAGCCCACCACGGCCATGCCCAGCGTCACAAACATCTTCCTGCGGATGATCCAGTCGTTCCCCACCTCGTCCACAATGGCCGTCACCAGCGTCTCCAGCAGGCAGAACTGGGCAGGGAGCCAGGGTCAGCCAGTGCCTGGCCTGGGCATGGTGCCCCCGGCTCCTCAGGCTGCCCCCAGCCCCCCCCCGGCTGCCCCCCAGCCCCTCATGCTGCCCCCCAGTCCCCCCAGCTGCCCCCAACTCCTCTCGCTGCCCCCAGCCCCCTCCGGCTGCCCCCCAACTCCCCCGGCTCCTCACGCTGCCCCCCAGCCCCCTCCGGCTGCCCCCAACTCCCCCAGCTCCTCACACTGCCCCCAGCCCCCCGGCTGCCCCCCAACTCCCCCGGCTCCTCACGCTGCCCCCCAGCCTCCTCCGGCTGCCCCCCAACTCCCCCGGCTCCTCACGCTGCCCCCCAGCCCCCTCCGGCTGCCCCCCAACTCCCCCGGCTCCTCACGCTGCCCCCCAGCCTCCTCCGGCTGCCCCCCAACTCCCCCGGCTCCTCACGCTGCCCCCCAGCCCCCTCCGGCTGCCCCCAACTCCCCCAGCTCCTCACACTGCCCCCAGCCCCCCGGCTGCCCCCCAACTCCCCCGGCTCTTCAGGCTGCCCCCCAGCCCCTCCAGCTTTCCAGGCTGCCCCCAGCGCCCTCAGCTGCCCCCCCAGTCCCCCCCCCCGCTGCCCCCAACCCCCTGTGCCCTTCCCTTCCCCCTGTGGCCCCTCCTCTCACCCCCGCTGCCCTTTCCATCCCCCAGGACCCCTCCCTGCACCCCCCTCTGCCCTCCCCACCCCCTGCGGCCACTCCCCTCCCCCCTCTGCCCTCCCCACCCCCTTGTGCCCCTTCCCCGCACCCCCTCTGCCCTTTCCATCCCCCTGGGGCCTCATCCTGCACCTCTCTCTGCCCTTTCCACCCCCTTAGGGCCTCTCCCCACACCCCCTCTGCCCTTCCCACCCTCCTGGGGCCTCTCCCCACACCCCCTCTGCCCTCCCCACCCCCTGCGGCCTCTTCCCTCCCCCCTCTGCCCTTCCCACCCCCCTGGGGCCCCTCCCCTCACCCCTCCCCTCACCCCCCCCACCCCCTGCGGCCTCTTCGCTCCCCCCTCTGCCCTTCCCACCCTCCTGGGGCCTCTCCCCACACCCCCTCTGCCCTCCCCACCCCCTGCGGCCTCTTCCCTCCCCCCTCTGCCCTTCCCACCCTCCTGGGGCCTCTCCTCACACCCCCTCCCCGCCCTCCCCACCCCCTGCGGCCTCTTCCCTCCCCCCTCTGCCCTTCCCACCCCCCTGGGGCCCCTCCCCTCACCCCTCCCCTCACCCCCCCACCCCCTGCGGCCTCTTCCCTCCCCCCTCTGCCCTTCCCACCCCCCTGGGGCCCCTCCCCTCACCCCCCCACCCCCTGCGGCCTCTTCGCTCCCCCCTCTGCCCTCCCCACCCCTCTGGCGCCCCTCCCCTCCCCTCCCCCCTCTGCCCCAGGCCCTGGTACCTGCGTGCCCAGCCCCAGCAGGATGAGCATGAAGAAGAAGAGGATGGACCAGAGGGGCGAGATGGGCAGCAGCGTCAGGGCCTCGGGGTAGGCCACGAAGGCCAGGCCAGGCCCATGGTCGGCCACCTGGGAGACGTCCACGCCCAGGTGCTGGGCCATGAAGCCCAGGATGGAGAAGATGACGAAGCCGGCGTAGACGCTGGTGGCACAGTTGGTGACGCTGATGATGATGCTGTCCCTGCAGGGAGGGCGGGTCAGAGAGCCGGGGGGCTCGGTGCACCGGGGGACGGGGACCTGACCTGGCCGGCTGGGGATGGCTGGGTGCAGTCAGGACGGGGGCTCAGCGCAGACAGAGCAGGGGGAGTGAGAAGGGGTAGGGGGGCTCTGGCCACCGGGGTTGGGGAGAGAATTCACCTGGCAGAGGGTGGGGTCGGGGAGGGGGGGTGTGGCCTGGGGGGAACACAGCCAGGCAGAGGGAAGTGGGGGGTGCAGTGGGACCGCGGAGGTGGGAGTTGGGGGCATGGCCCAGCAGCGGGGTGAGAGTTACGGGGGCATGGCCTGGCAGGGTGGGAGTCGGGGGGGCATGGCCCAGGCAGGGGGTGGGAGTCAGGGGGAGTGGCCCAGCAGGGGGGTGGGAGTCAGGGGGCATGGCCCAGCAGGCATGGGAGTCGGGGGATGTGGCCCAGCAGGAGTGGGAGTCGGGGGGCGTGGCCCAGCAGGGGGGTGGGAGTCGGGGGGTGTGGCCCAGCAGGGAGGTGGGAGTCGGGGGGGCATGGCCCAGGCAGGGGGTGGGAGTCAGGGGGAGTGGCCCAGCAGGGGGGTGGGAGTCGGGGGGAGTGGCCCAGCAGGGGGGTGGGAGTCGGGGGGCATGGCCCAGGCAGGGGGTGGGAGTCAGGGGGAGTGGCCCAGCAGGGGGGTGGGAGTCGGGGGGAGTGGCGGAACAGGGAATGGGAGTCAAGGGGTGTGACCCAGCAGGGAGGTGGGAGTCAGGGGGCATGGCCCAGCAGGCATGGGAGTCGGGGGATGTGGCCCAGCAGGAGTGGGAGTCGGGGGGCGTGGCCCAGCAGGGGGGTGGGAGTCGGGGGGTGTGGCCCAGCAGGGAGGTGGGAGTCGGGGGGTGTGGCCCAGCAGGGGGGTGGGAGTCGGGGGGCGTGGCCCAGCAGGGGGTGGGAGTCGGGGGGTGTGGCCCAGCAGGGGGGTGGGAGTCGGGGGGGGGTGTCCCAGCAGGGAGGTGGGAGTCGCATGATGTGGCTCAGCAGGGGGGTGGTAGTCGGGCGGTGTGGCCCAGTAGGGGGGGTGGGAGTTGGGGGGCATGGCCCATCAGGAGTGGGAGTCGGGGGGTGTGACCCAGCAGGGGCGTGGGAGTCAAGGGGCGTGGCCCAGCGGGGGGGTGGGAGTCAGGGGGTGTGTCCCAGCAGGGGGGTGGGAGTCAGGGGGTGTGTCCCAGCAGGGGGGTGGGAGTCGGGGGTGTGGCTCAGCAGGGGGGTGGGAGTCGGGGGGCGTGGCTCAGCAGGGGGGTGGGAGTCGGGTGATGTGGCCCAGCAGGGAGGTGGGAGTCGGGCGGCGTGGCTCAGCAGGGCGGTGGGAGTCGGGCGGCGTGGCCCAGCAGGGGGTGGGAGTCGGGCAGCGTGGCCCAGCAGGGGGGTGGGAGTCGGGCAGCGTGGCCCAGCAGGGGGGTGGGAGTCGGGCAGCGTGGCTCAGCAGGGGGGTGGGAGTCGGGCGGCGTGGCCCAGCAGGGGGTGGGAGTCGGGCAGCGTGGCCCAGCAGGGGCTGGGAGTTGGGGGCGTGGCCTGGGCAGGCGTGGCTCACCTGTAGCAGTTGTTGTGGAACTTGTTGTAGGATGCCATGGTGATGAGCCCCCCCCAGGCGCAGCCCAGGGAGTAGAAGATCTGGGAGGCAGCGTCTCCCCAGACCTGGCAGACACAGAGATGTTACCACTGGCAGAGAGGGCACCGGGCTTTCCCCTACACAATGCCATGGGGCAGGAGCCCAGCCCCGGGTCACCCTCACATCACACAGCCAGTGTTGGTAGCTGGAGATGGCCCAGGGCTGAATAGTGGGGGGCTGCGGGTCGGGACCGAGGGGCGCTGGCAGCGCTGTGGGCCAGGGGCTGGGCTAGCAGGGGGCCTGGCTTCAGCCTGGGGTCAGGCCCATGTGGGACCCAATGCTGCCTCCTCACGGCTCCTGTGTGGCCAAGAGTCTTTCCCTTCCCCTCCCGTCTGTCTTTGGGGCAGGGCGGGGGACCTGGTGACCACACTGGGGGCCAGGAGCCCGGGTGAGGCGTTCCTGTGGTGTTCACAGCCGGGCCTGAGCAAGGGAAGGATCCTGTGCCCCAGGGAGGGGCAGGACCCCCTGCCCAGTGGGGACTGACACCGCACTGGGTGCTGGAAGGGCAGAGCTCAGACCCACCTTGGCATCCAGGATCTTGTCCCACTGGGGCGTCAGGTAGTACATGATCCCGGTGACGGCGCCCTCCAGGGTGATGCCGCGCACAAAGAGGATGGTGAGCACCACGTAGGGGAAGGTGGCTGTGAAGTACACCACCTGGACGGACGGACAGACAGCCGCGGCTCAGCCACGGCCCCCCACCCCTGTCCAGCCCAGCCAGGGAGCGAGGAGGGGCCCCCCATGGGCACCTGTGTCGGGGGGCTTGCTGCACAGAGCTGCACTGCGGAACGGGGGTGCTGGAGCCTGGAGGCGGTGGGGCCGCGGGGCTTGCCCTGGAGGAAGGGGGCAGGGCCCCTTGGGGGGCCAGTGCACTGATGGTTCCTCCAAGGGTAGGGCTTAAATTCTCATTGAGTATTTCCTGGAGCCCCCCACCCCCACCCCTCAACATGCCATAAAAATTCTAGGGCCCAGTGGGTGGGGCTCCGGGTCCGGGCTTCGGCCGCTGGGCTGGGCGGGGTGTGTGGGAGCTTGGGGCTTCAGCCCTGCAGGGCAGTGGGACTCTGGGCTTTAGCCATGGGGACGGGGGGCAGGGGGGTGCTGGGGCTAGTGGCTTCTGCCCCACGGGTAAGAAAATATTTCCTGGAGCTCTGCCCCACACAGCTCCGGCTGGACTGAAGCCCTCTCCAAGGGACAGCTGAAAAGCTGGGGTGTAGCACAGAGCCTGTGGGTCTGGGACCAGGCACAAGGGAAGAGGAGACAAACATGGGGAGGGGAGGAGCCAGGCACAGGGAGGGGAGGAGCTATGGAGGGGGAGGAGCTAGGCTTAGGGAGGGGAGGAGCTATGGAGGGGGAGGGGCCAGGCTCAGGTAGGGGAGGAGCTATGGAGAGGGGAGGAGCCAGGCACAGGGAGGGGAGGAGCTATGGAGAGGGAGGAGCCAGGCTCAAGGAGGGGAGGAGCTATGGAGGGGGTGGAGCCAGGCTCAGGGATGGGAGGAGCTACGGAGGGGAAGGAGCCAGGCTCAGGGAGGGGCTATAGAGGGGGAGGAGCCAGGCTCAGGGAGGGGAGGAGCTATGGAGGGGGAGGAGCCAGGCTCAGGGGGGAGGAGCTATGGAGGGGGAGGAGCCAGGCCCAGGGAGGGGAGGAGCTATGGAGGGGGCGGAGCCAGGCCCAGGGAGGGGAGGGGGAGGACAGACTCTACTTGCTTTTCCTGATGACTTGACGCCCTTGAAGAGGCAGAGGAAGACGATGACCCAGGAGATGCCCAGGCAGCCCAGCAGGGGGAGCCGCACCTCGCCCAGGTTCCCGATGTCGTCCGAGAGCTTCAGCACGTACCGCCTGCGCCACGGGGACACAGCGCGTGAGAGGCCAGCTGCAGCCGTCTGCCAGCCCCCCGCCCCGGAGCCCCACCCCTCTGCCCCGGAGCCCCGCCCCCCGCCCCGGAGCCCCGCCCCTCTGCCCCGGAGCCCCCCGCCTCTGCCCCGGAGCCCCACCCCCCGCCCCGGAGCCCCCCCCTCTGCCCCGGAGCCCCACCCCACTGCCACGGAGCCCCACCCCTTTACCCCAGAGCCCCACGCCTCTTCCCCGGAGTCCCACCTGTTTGCCCCAGAGCCCCACCCCTGTGCCCCAGAGCCCCACCCCTCTGCCCTGGAGCCCCCACTCTGTTCCAAAGCCCCGCCCCTCTTCCCTGGAGCCCCACCCTGGACCTCTGCTCTGGCCACAGCAGCCCTGCCCCTCCCCCAGAGCCCTCAGCCCTCTGCAATGGGGAGTGCAATCCCCTCTGCTCTAGGCCGTCAGGAGACCCTGACCCCCGTCCCCACTGCCAGCGAGGCCCGGGTTTCCCCTGTGCCTGGCAAGGCCAGGCTGGGCTCTGCTTCAGGGCCCCGTGGGGCTGGCACCTCCAGAACTCCTCGCTGGGGCTGGTGCGCTTGAGCGTGTGGTTGAGGAGCTGGGTGAGGTTGAGGGGGGGCGCGGCGGAACCATTGGCGGCGTCCAGCACCCCGGAGCAGTCGGGCGTGTTCCAGGGGTTGGTGCAGTAGGTCCAGGGCAGCACCCGCGTCATGGAGGAGAAGAAGTAGTAGAAGGCGAGGCAGATCACCACGTTGTAGTAGATGCCAATGTACGTGGAGACCACCATCATCCCATAGCCCACGCCTGGGGGGACAGGCAGCACGTGAGGGGAGGGGCAGACCTGGGGGGACGAGCATGTACGTGCAAGTGCGGAACAGGAGTGAGGGCAGGGTGAGTGTGCAAAACGAGTGGGGTTGTACCAGAGCAAGTATGTGTGTGTGCGAGTAAGTGTGCAACAATTGTGTTCACATATAAGTGTGTATTAATGTGTGCAACAAGTGTGTGTCTGTGTGACGAAGTGGGACTGTTCTTAATGTTTCCTCTGAATAGTGTGGGGGTGCCTCAGTTTCCCCTAGGCAGTTCTTAAGTATCTAGGTGGTGGGATAAGGGTGTATGATCGTTGCAGAGCCCTAAAGGGCAGGTGTGTGCAGGGGTCTGGACACAGAGAATGGCCGAAACCCTGTTTCCTGGCAACTGATGGCCTGGGCCCTTCCCCCCTGGGAGGTGAGAGCTAAAGGGTTGGAGAACAAAGGAATCCGGTGCCCTCCTGGCCCGGGAAAGGGACAAAGCCCAGAGGAGGAGGGGCTGGAGGGAGTTTCAGTTTGGGCTGGCTGAGACATGGAGTGAAGGGCAGACGGGGTTGTCTGGCTCACTGCCCCCCAAAATGGACCCAGCTGAGGGGTCCTGTTCTCTGCACCTGCAAGCTCTGTGTTAGACCATGTTCCTGTCGTCTAATAAACCTTCTGTTTTACTGGCTGGCTGAGAGTCACGTCTGACTGTGGAGTTGTGGGGCAGGACCCTCTGGCTTCCCCAGGACCCCACCTGGGCGGACTCGCTGGGGGAAGCGCACGGAGGGGCAGAGGAGGCTGAATGCTCCGAGGTCAGACCCAGGAAGGGGGAAGCCGGGTGAGCTGTGTGTCCTGCAGACAGGCTGCTCCCGAAGAGGAGACTTCCCCAGAGTCCTGCCTGGCTTCATGGGGAGCAGTCCCAGAGCATCGCCCGGGGACTCCGTGACACATGCAAACACGTGTGTGCATGTGCATGTGCAAGAGTGTGTCAGAGCACGTGTGAACATACAGGTGAGTATGCAATGAGGCTGTTCAGAGATGAGTGTGTTAGTGTACAGCAGTGAATGGGTGAGTGTGTGCATGTGAATGGACAAGCTGGGTGTGTTTACAGGGTCAAGGGTGTAAGAAAGTGTACACATGAGCATGCAATAAGAGTGTATGCACAGGTGAGTGTGCAGGTTGAGTGTACAGGAGCAAGCATGCCAAAGTGTGTGCAGCCTGTGGGCGTGTTGGTGCATGAGAGGCAGCACACGTGCACATGTTGATGGTGTAGGAGAGCATGGAGGAGTGTGAATGGGTGTGTGCAAACCTGAGCGTGTGCTCCCAAGAGCATCTGAGGGCAGGTGCGTGAGCATGAGGAGGGCTGGGCATGAGTGTGCACACAGCCAGACATAAGTGTGCATGGGGGGCATGAACGTGCGCAGGGCCGGGTGTGTGCATGTGCTGGGGTGGGCGTGAGTGTGCACAGGGCCAGGGGTGAGTGTGCACTGGGGGGCATGAGTGTGCACAGGGTGAGCATGAGCGTGCACAGGGTGGTTGAGAGTATGCACTGGGCAGGGCATTAGTGTGCACTGGGCAGGGCATGAGCATGTGCAGGACCGGGCATGAGTGTGTGCAGGGTGGTTGTGAGCATGCACAGGGCAGGCATGAGCGTGCTCAGGGTGAGCATGCAGAGGTCAGGTGTGAGCAGGCATAAGTGTGCACAGGTTAGGTGTAAGCATGGGCAGGGTGGGCATGAGCGTGCACAGGGCTGGGCATGAGCGTGTTCAGGGTGGGCATGAGTGCACTGGGGTGTACAAAGGGCAGGCATGAGTGTTCACTGGGTGGGCATAAGTATGCACAGTCTGGGCATGAGAGTGCACTGAATGGATGTGAGCATCCACAGTCTGGGTGTGAGTGTGCACAGGGCAGGTGCGCGCGTGCACAGGGCAGGCATGAGCGTGCACAGTCTCGGCGTGAGCATGCTCAGTCTGGGTGCAAGCGTGCACAGAGCAGGCGTGAGCGTGCCCAGGGTGGGCATGAGCGTGCCCAGGGTGTCGGTGAGTGTGCACAGGGCAGGTGTGAGCATGCAGAGTCTGGGCGTGAGAGTGCGCTGGGTGGACGTGAGTGTGCAAGGGCAGGTGTGAGCAGGCAGAGTCTGGGTGTGAGTGTGCGCTGGGCGGGTGTAAGCGTGCACAGGGCAGGCGTGAGCGCCCTCTCACCTTTGAACATGGGGCTGATCCTCCAGACGCCCAGGCAGCCCTGGCTGGCGAACTGGCCGAAGGAGAGCTCCATGAAGAAGAGGGGGATGCCGCAGAAAACCAGCATGATGAAGTAGGGGAACATGAAGGCTCCTGGCGGGAGGCGCAGAGAGGTGAGGGTGGGGCAGGGCCAGGGCGGGCTGGGGCCCGTTGCCCTCTGGCCCTGAGAGCCAGCCCTGGGCTGCAATACCAGCCCCCCTGCTGACCCCGCCCGCTCCCTGCAGCCCAGCGCCCCCCTGCTGACCCCTGCCCACGCCCCGTAGCCCAGCACCCCCCGCAGCCCAGTGTCCCCTTGCTGACCCCGCCTGCTCCCTGTAGCCCAGCGTCCCTCGCAGCCCAGTGCCCCCTGCTGACCCCACCCTGCTCTCCATAGCCCAGCGCCCCCCTGCTGACCCCTCCCACAGCCCAGCACCCCCCACAGCCCAGTGGCCCCTGCTGACCCCACCCTGCTCCCCGCAGCCCAGCGCCCCCCGTAGCCCAGTGCCCCCCTGCTGACCCCACCCTGCTCCCTGCAGCCCAGCGCCCCCCTGCTGACCCCACCCTGCTCCCTGCAGCCCAGCGCCCCCCTGCTGACCCCACCCTGCTCCCTGCAGCCCAGCACCCCCCTGCTGACCCCTCCCGCAGCCCAGCACCCCCCGCAGCCCAGTGTCCCCTGCTGACCCCACCCTGCTCCCTCAGCCCAGTGTCCCCTGCTGACCCAGCCCGCTCCCCGCAGCCCAGCGCCCCCCTGCTGACCCCTCCCGCAGCCCAGCACCCCCCGCAGCCCAGTGTCCCCTGCTGACCCCACCCTGCTCCCCGCAGCCCAGCACCCCCCTGCTGACCCCTCCCACTCCTGCTGCCAGGCCGCACAGGGGCACGCACCTCCCCCATTGCGGTAGCAGAGGTAGGGGAAACGCCACACGTTGCCCAGCCCCACGGCGTAGCCCACACTCGTCAGCACAAACTCAATCTGGTTGGTCCAGTTGCCCCGTTTCACGTTCTCGTCTCTCTTGGTCACCTCCCCAGGGACGGCGCCATTCTGCGGAGAGAGGGGGCAGGTGCCATTAGCAATGGGGTGCCCCCCAGGGCCCTGCCCAGCTGGAAGCAGCCCCCCCGTGGGAGAAAATGGGGGAGGGGAGATACTGCGCTAAGCAGCCAGCTTCCCCCCTATCCCGGCCCCCGTGGCTGCTCCAATCCTCCTCCCTGGATGCGGGGGCCCCCAGCCCTGCAGGGATGGGGGAGGACCCCGGCCCCTGTAGGGAGGAGGAGGGGGACCCCGGCTCTGCAGAGAGGGGGCAGGGGAGGGGGACTCCAGCCCCTGCAGGGGGAGGAGGCAGTGGGTCCCCAGCTGTGCCCCCTGCCCCCCGCCCCTGCTGCAGGGAAGCTGGAGTCTGCGACTCATACAAAGCAGGGCTGAGCCGAGGAAGCACAAAGCCGCCTCTGTTCCCACGGTCCCCCCGCCCCCCGGCCCAGCCTGCGGGGCCGCGCTGGGCAGCCGGAGCCTCCGGCACGGTGAGCTTAGAGCTGCGGGGGGAGGGGATTGACCCCCCAGGCCCCCCCACATCCACAGGTGGGTGGCAAAGTGACACCCCCAAGGGTGGGGACAGCAGCGGTGCCAGAAAGCTGGCACTGGGGGGCTGGGGGCCAGGACTCCTGGGTTCCCACCCCAGCTCGGGGAGCAGGGGCTCTCAGCTTTGCCAGGCTCCTGTACCCCTTGCAGGGGCTGAGGTGTGTGGTGCCCCCCAAGTTACACCTCACTTAAAAACCCTTGATCCAGACTCAGACACGAAACTACAGACGTGCCCCAGCTGCTGGTACTGGACCATTTCCTCCGTTCTCCTGGTACCGAATCAGGAGAAATCGATGGGCTGGAATACAACACTGGCCTTGTGTGTCAGTGTGTAGCACACCCAGCACTAGGCACAGCTCCCTGACTGAGCAACCGGAGCTTGTACTGACTCGGCCGGTGCTTCTCATTGGCCCAGGCAAATCCCTTTCCCCCAGCAGAGCTCGGGACCCCCGGGGTACATGCATCCCTGGCTGAGACCCACTGCGCCATGGGAAAGTGTCTCCCCCATCTTCTGGTGCTGGGAGGACAAGAGCCCCGACCTCCCTTCTCCGGCCCGGTCAGCAGGGCCGTGGGTCTCAACCTGGGGTACCCCTGGGGCACGCAGAGGTCCTGCAGGGGGCATGTCAACTCATCTAGGTCAGTGTTTCTCACGCTGGGGTTGTGACCCCCAGGGGGGTTATAGGGCAGGTTTAGGGGGCTGGCATTAAGGGGCAAGTGCACGGGGCCCCACAGGGGTGGGACGAAGTGGGACTGTTCTTAATGTTTCCTCTGAACAGTGTGGGGGTGCCTCAGTTTCCCCTGTGCAGTTCTCAAGTATCTAGGTGGTGGGGTAAGGGTGTATGATCCTTGCAGAGCCCTAGAGGGCAGGTGTGTGTAGGGGTCTGGACACAGACAATGGCCGACACCCTGTTTCCTGGCCACGGATGGTCTGGGCCCTTCCCCCCTGCAAGGTGAGAGCTAAAGGGTTGGAGAACAAAAGAATCAGGTGCCCTCCTGGCCCGGGAAAGGGGAAAGCCCAGAGGAGGAGGGGCTGGAGGGGGAGGCAGTTTGGGGCTGGCTGCGGACATGGAGTGAAGGGCAGACGTGGTTGTCTGGCTCACTGCCCCCCAAAATGGACCCGGCTGAGGGGTCCTGTTCTCTGCACCTGCAAGCTCTGTGTTAGACCATGTTCCTGTCGTCTAATAAACCTTCTGTTTTACTGGCTGGCTGAGAGTCAGGTCTGACTGCGGAGTTGGGGGGCAGGACCCTCTGGCTTCCCCAGGACCCCGCGTGGGTGGACTCGCTGTGGGAAGCGCATGGAGGGGCAGAGGAGGCTGAATGCTCCAAGGTCAGACCCAGGAAGGTGGAAGCCATGTGAACTTCTTGCCCTGGAGACAGTCTGCTCCCCGAGAGAGAAGAGTCCTGCCTGGCTTCGTAGGGAGCAGTTCCAGAGTATCGCCCAGGGACTCCGTGACAACTGGTGGGAGCGGTGGGATCTACTGCACCCCGCGGATGGCGCTTTCTGCAGTAAGTGACGGAGGAGCAGTAAAACGAAGGGGGATTGCCGAGGACCAGGCCTGCTGAAGGCTCAGAGATGAGCGGTTTTGGGGGGCGGTTAACCCCTGGGAGTGTGTGACCAGCGAGAAGTACTGTGCAGTAATGGGATCCCCCTGGGGACTGCGATGAGCAGTCCTAGGGGCGGAGGAGCCTGCGGCTTGGCCCTGGGAGAGAGAAGGACTTTTGCAGTAACAGGGGCCCCCTGGGGATCGCAGCGAGCAGTCCAAGGGGCGGAGGAGTCTGCAGCTCGACCCTGGCAAAGAGGTGGTGACCTCGAGAAGGGCTGGCACACGAGGGGTTCTCCCTGGAAACCGTGGGGAGCTGAGAGCACACAGGCCTGTGAGTCCACAACAACTTGGGAAGAGCGGAGTGATGGCCTGTCACCGTCTCCTGAAGAAGGACATTGTAACCCGGTGCAGAAAGAGAGGGTCGTGCGTTGGAAAGTTCACCAAAGCAGAGTTAATCGTGCAGCTGGAGGAGGATGACCGCTCTAAGGAGCAGATTCCTGACCCCAAATGGGGCAATAGCAGGATCTGGGAGCAGCTGGAGTGGTAGCCAGGCATCCCCAAGACTCCTGTCCCCGACCAGACGGGGGTCTTCACGATCGGGTTCCCCATCAGGGGATCAGAGACGGACGGGATTGGAGCTGAGTCCGAGAGAGCAAGAGGACTGTGAGAGACAGCGCGAGCCCGAGAAAGAGCTGCAGAAGCAGCATGAACTGGCGATGGTGGAGTGGAGAGGCATAGGGGACCTCCCAGGGTGAGTGGGGATAGACCCCCGGGAGCCAGTTCTGCAGGGAACCTCAAGACTAAATTGCTGCCCCTGGTTAAGGAGGTGGGGGATGTGGATGCCACCTCACTGCCTTTGAGCAGGCCGGCGATTTGAACCAGGGGGACCCTGCGGAAAAGCCCTGGTGTCTAGCTCCCTTGCTGGGTCCCAAGGCCATAAACTCCGTCAGCCAGATGGGTGGGGAGGTGGACAGCTCCCACTCCTGACCCCAACCTATATGTCTGTGGAGTTTCCTGGGCTCAGGCCCCTTGGACCCCCAGTGGGAGTAGAAGGTGATGGTCAATGGGGAGACATTCCTGGGGTTTCAGAGTAGCAGCCGTGTTAGTCTGTATTCGCAAAAAGAAAAGGAGGACTTGTGGCACCTTGGAGACTAACCAATGTATTTGAGCATAAGCTTTCGTGAGCTACAGCTCACTTCATCAGATGCATTCAGTGGAAAATACAGTGGGGAGATCTATATACACAGAGAACATGAAACAATGGGTGTGACCATACACACTGTAACCAGAGTGATCACCTAAGGTGAGCTATTACCAGCAGGAGAGCAGGGGCGGGGACCTATTGTCGTGATAATCAAGGGGGGCCATTTCCAGCAGTTGACAAGAAAGTCTGAGGAACAGTGGGGGTGGGGGGGGGTTGGGGGGGAAGGGGGATGGGGAATAAACATGGGGAAATAGTTTTACTTTGTTGTAATGACGCATCCACTCCCAGTCTTTATCCAAGCCTAATGTAATGGTGTCCAGTTTGCAAATTAATTCCAATTCAGCAGTCTCTCGTTGGAGTCTGTTTTTGAAGTTTTGTTGTTGAAGAATTGCCACTTTTAGGTCTATAATCGAGTGACCAGAGAGATTGAAGTGACTGGTTTTTGAATGTTATAATTCTTGACATCTGATTTGTGTCCATTTATTCTTTTACGTAGAGACTGCCCAGTTTGACCAATGTACATGGCAGAGGGGCATTGCTGGCACATGATGGCATAGATCACATTGGTAGAATTATAACATTCAAAACCAGTCGGAGAACACGTCAATCTCTCTGGTCACTCGATAGGTGCAGGCTCAGATGGAGGAAGGCAGATGGCTCAGCAGCAGGGCGCTGGGACAGTGTGTGTCCAGGGCTGATTTGGGAGCAAGTCACTTCTAAGGGAGGTGAAACGTGGGGTCCGCAAGACAAGCCAGCTCCCTGCCAGGGGTCCCAGTCTGGGCAGACTGAGAGGCGCTGCCATACAGCCTGTGTTAGCCTGCGGAACTGGCTGCCACAGGGAGTCGTCGAGGTCACAGGCTCGACTCAGAGAGGGATGAGGTGTGTGTCGGCCCAGAGTCATCACAGTTCACGCTCGCGCAGAGCATGAGGGGGGCGGACCCCCTCTCCAGGACAGGGTCCTGAAGCCGACCTCTGACCATGAGGGTCAGGGTGGGCCCTGGGTGGGGGATCGTCCCCCATCTGCTGCTGCGGGGTTCCTGCTCCCCCATCCACACACGGTGCTGGGCACTGCCGGCGCTGGGACAAGGGGCTGGATGGGCCAAGGGGAAGCGTGCGTGGTGAGCCCTGCACCCCGATGCTCGGAGCCCACGGGGACAGGGCTGCAGATGTCCTGATGAGACGGGGGGCAGTAGCAAGGTTGTGCGGGCACCCAGCCCACCCTGCTGGGAGAGGGGGGGAATCGGGAGGGGCACCTGGGTTCTAGGTCACCCCAGGCACCACCAGAGGGGAGACCAGACCGGCTCCTGGGGGAGCTCTAGGCCCCCCTGCAAGCCCCATCCCCTGCTGTGAGAGAAGTCCCTGGCACCCCTGCCCAGAGAATGCACAGCGGAGATTACGGGGTCCGGGGCTGCTCTCAGTTACGCCTGCGCCCAGCTTTGCACCCCCCAGCAGGGGCCCTGGGCCCTGTCCCATGGCACCGAGAGCTCAGTGGCAGGGCGGGAGCTGGGTGCCCGATGCCAGGTGGGCACTTCCAGCACATCCCAGAATGAGCTCATTCTCTGGGGGCAAGAATGGCGCTTTGTCCCGGGCCTAAGGCCCCCTCCTGCTGCGGGGCGGCTGGTGTCGGCGCTGTGTTGGGCTCACAATGCAGCCTCACACCAGGGCCCAACAAAGGAGCGGCTGCGGCTGGCGGCAGCCTGGGGGGCCCAGCACCCTGCAAGCGAGGCAGGGAGATGGCACCCCAGGGCTGGGCAGGGAGATGGCACCCCAGGGCTTTAGGGGATCTGTGTCTCCTTGCCCCTGGGGGCACCAGGTGAGCTCTCAGCCCTGCACTGGGAGCTGAGGGGAGGCCGGCCGTTCGCCCCGCAGCACGTGTGGCCTCCGATCGCTAACAGCTGCTGTGAGCGCCCTGCCAATGCAGCCGTGGCTTCGGATCTGCCTCAGGCGCAGGGGCACCGGACCGTATTATTCCATTATTCCATTAGCAGCCGGGCGGCTGCAGCCACTTATCCGGCACGGCTCGGCCAAGCCAGCATCTGCTGAGAGCCGCCCAGCCCCACCACCGCTGCCCCCCAGCCGAGACCCAGCCTGGGCAGGGGGACGGGCGGGATGTCCTACCCCCAGAGATAAGCCACAGCCCCATTGAGCCAGTGGGCATCCTGGCCCCAGGGCTGTGAATGGGGGTCCCCCAGCTCACAGGGCATGGGAGGGGGCGCGTCGGGGCTCTCTTCTCCCAGCCTGCCCCATTCCCGGTGGGCCCCCAGTCCCTGCCCTGCCACATGCCACATGGGCACTCAGAGCCCAGCAGATCTGGAGTGGGGCACTTGGCCCTCCCTGCTGCGCACCAGGGCCCAGGGCGGCTCTCCAGCCCCACACACTGCAGGAGGCTGCCAGCCCATGCCTCGCCCTGCCACTCCCAGAGCCTTCGATGCTGACCCATGGCGGGTGCAATGGGGGCTGTGTGGGAGCCTGGCCTAGGGGGGCAGGAAGTGACCCCAACCCCCATCCCGGCAAGCTTGAGACACGAGGCTGGCCCTGCATGTGACCGGGCCACACAGCTGCTTGCCCCATTTGCGGGGTTACATGCCTGGCTGCCCAGCCTGCGTGGGGGGCACGAGGTGCACAACTGCGTAGGGATTTCAGCATGGAGCTGTGAGCTGAGAGCAGCGCCCGGCTCGTCTCTGGAGCGCCCGGCTCGTCTCTGGAGCGCCCGGCTCGTCTCTGCAGCGCCCGGCTGAGGGAACAGCTGCCCACATCTCCCGCAGCCCCCGCAGTCCTCTTCTATCCTGTAGGCCTTTACCTCTGCCCTCTGGGCCTGCCTGGGCCCCTCTTGCCCCCCACAGGCAGGGAGCCGGGGGCTGGCACGTGCGGCGAGCAGGTCTCCCTGGGTGCTGCCAGCCCCTCTGCGAGACGGGGTATGCCGGCCCTGACCCCTTTGCCGGGGGAGGAGGAATGGGGAGGGGGGGGGAGACTGCAGCCCACATGCGCAGGCTAATTGCCTGATTGACTTGCAGAGCAGTGGAAGAACTGCTAATGAGGCTGGCTGCTGTTCAGCCTAATCAGCAGCAGCGTCCCTGGGCCAGGGGCTGGGCGCTGCCCTCGCGAGTGAAGCCACGAGGAGTCAGGTTCAGAGCCAGGCGATGACCCTGGGGGCAGCCGTGCCAGGGGAGTGCCCGGTGCCTGGCATGGGGGCCCTGGCTCCATGGGCAGCCCCTTGCAGCACTAAGGGGGGCAAGGGGGCAAAGCAGCCTGTCGGGCCAGGCCCAGCGCCCCGGCCCCTGCCACGAGGCCCTATCTGCCCCCCTGCCCTGGCAGACAGGGCCCTCAAGCTCTGCTCCCGGGGGAGAGGCCCAGAGCCCAAGTCCTACTCACCCCACGACCTCACGGGGCGCAATGTTGCCACAGTCATGCCCAGCCAATGAGACGCGGCGGGACGCCAGGGCCGTGCCTATGGCCCTCACCCCACCTTGGCCCTGCCTTGGCCTGGGCCAGGCACCTGGGACCCCTGCCTGGGCCCCCTGGGAAGAGCCCTGCCCCGGGAGAGACGCGCCAGCCCCTGCCGTGAGCCCAGCCGCGGGCAGTCCCAGTGCGCGGCCAGGCCTGTTGGACAGGGGCACCTGCGTGCCAGGGAGCACGGCAGCCCATCCCGGCGCAGGCCCGAGCTGTCGGCACCCACTGCCCCGTGCCCCACACTGCTTGGATCCCGCACGCCCCCGGCCCCCCGGCGGCTGCCTCCCCAGCTCGGTCCGCGTCGCTCCCACAGCCAGCCATGGACAGGCCCCCGCCTGCCTCCCCCCGCAGCCTGCAGGACACACGCGCCCCTGCCCCTGCCCACCTCAGCCCTGAAGCAAACGCAGCCACAACACAGGCCCCACTGGGAACCCGGCAACCAGCGTAACCAGAGCCACGGCCCCCCGTGGTCCCTGGCACCAGCCCGGCTCGAAGGTGGCTCTGCTCTGAGCCCCGACGCACAGGGGGCCTCGCTCACAGCCAGGCCCCGTGGACTGAGTCCGGCTGACGGCAGTGGGTGCGCACACGCTTACACACACACGCTTACACATGCTTACACACATGCATGCTTACACGCACACACACTTACACACACTTACACATGCTTACACACACTTACACACATGCATGCTTGCGCGCACACACTTACACACATGATTACACATGCATGCTTACACGCACGCACACACGTTTACACACATGCATGCTTACATGCACGCACACACTTGCACGCACACGCTTACACACACAGTTACACACATGCATGCTTACACACACGCACACACTTACACACACACTTACACACATGCATGCGCACATGCACATGCACACTTACACACGCACTTACACACATGCATGCTTACGCGCACACGCTTGCACACATGCTTACACACATGCATGCTTACATGCACGCACTTACACACACTTGCACGCACTTACTCACACGCTTACACACACACGCTTACACACATGCATGCTTACACACACTTACATGCACACTTACACACACACTTACACACATGCATGCTTACACGCACACGCACACACTTACACACACACGCTTACACGCACACCCCAGCACTGGTGCAGGTACACACACGCACCGGAGCCAGCTTATCCCAGCCCTTTGCCCTCCCTGGTGCCGGAGCCTCACCCTTCACACCGACGCCGGTGGGGTGGGCCAGGGCCAGGCGCTCCCTCCCGCAGGCCCCGGCGGGAAGGGACTTGCCCGACATCATGCATGGGCTAGGCGAGAACCCAGGCGTCCTGGCTCCTTCCCCTGCCTTCGCCAAACACCCCTCCCCCCAGGCTGGCCCAGTGAGCAGCACGTGAGGGCGGCCAGGGGGGCATCACGCCCCAACGTGCTCCCAGGCCCGTTACAGTCCGCAGCTCATAGTCTCAAAGGGCAGAAGGGGCCATCGTGATCCGGTCTGACCAGTACATGGCCCAGCCCCTCACCCCCCTTCCTGTAACAGACCTCAACCTCTGGCTGAGTCGCTGACGCCCTCGAGTCATGGGGTAGACGTCACAGTACAGAGCATCTGCCATGTACCCTCCTTCAAACCAGCGAGTGCCCTGTGCCCCGTGCTGCAGGGGAAGGCGAAACGCCCTCACGGTCTCTGCCAGTCTGACTCCGGGGAAATTCCTTCCCCACCCCAAACCTGGTGACCCGTTAGACCCTGAGCATGGCAAGACCCCCGCAGCAAGACACGCGGGCGAGAATTCTCTGCAGTGACTCAGAGCCCTCCCCACCTAGAGCCCCATCCCCGCCCGCCGGGGATGGCCCCACAGATGGGGGAGGGTGTGCTGGAGCACACACAGCCCTGGTCTGGCCCCAGGCCGGGCAGGCAACAGCACTCAGCCTGCCTGGTTCGGATCCTGCCACAGCAGCCTGCCCTAGGCAGCCCAGCCTGGCCGTGCGCCGCATCTCCCGGGACTGGGGTCTGGGCAGACGGGGGAATTAGCCGAGGGTCCGACTCCCTGCAGGGAGCTCCAGGCGCTGTCCCACCTCCCAGCGTCTGGGGTCACAAGCGTTTCCGGGGCCAGACTGATCCCTGACCTGACCCCAGCCCCCGCAGGGTCACTAGGCCAGACTGCCCCGAGTCACAACCGCGCCTCAGTCGGGAGTCACCCCCGGCGGTGCAGGGGGAGGAGCGGGTCACCAGGCCCAGGCTCTGGACCAGCTGCCCCCTCTCTGTGCCGGGGCCCGGCTGTGAGCCTCACTGGGGGCAGCAGCCAGGCCAGGGCGCCCTGGGCACCGAGAAACCCCCCCCCCCACATCATCAGCCTCTGGCACCAACCTCACAGCTGGTTCCCGTGGGGAGGGCTGTGAGGTCACAGGCAGAGAGCTGGGGGGGCACATGAGGTATAACCAGACGCTAATTAAATGTTTCTAAATAGCCAGTTCCCAGCCCTTCCCCCAGCAGCTCCTCCCCAGGGACACCCCCCAGCGCGGCTTGGGGGAGGGGACGCTGCACCGAGGGGGCCTTCCTGGGCCAGCCTGCCATCCTCTGGGTCCCAACCCTGCCCCGGGACAGGGAGCCCCACTGCAGCGCAGGCTCCGGGGAGGGGGTGCTGGGCTGACAGTCCAGCCACGGGGCGGGGGGCTGTTCGGCCCACGTGTCCTCCTCCCTTGGCAGCTCCTGGAGCCCGCTGGTGGGGGGCACTGCCTGCCCCGGGCCCATCTTCTCCTGCTCCTCTAGCTGCACGAGGACAGGGGCGCTCCGGGGTTGGCTGCAGGGGACGGCTCCTGCCAGCCTGCACCTCCTACGGCAGCTCGGGGCCCGGGCCGGCACTGGGCCCCTTTCTGCCCGCCACCCCGGTGCCACGCGAACCCGGCCACGGATCCCCTGCTGCAGACTGGGAGCAGGCTGGGCTCCACCCCAGCAGTGGGCGCGACTGTCTGTGTCACAGGCCACCCGAGAGGGGCAGATGAACACAGCAAATGTGTGTGTGTGTGTAACTGTGTGTGTAACTCTGCATCTGTGTGTAACTCTGCATCTGTGTGCAACTCTGTGTGTGTAACTCCCCTCCCCCAGATCTGCCGGTGCCCCTCACTCCTGACCCACAGCCCCTGCTATCCCAGCCCTGGGCTCCCCACACAAGGGCCTGTCTACATGGAGATATCTGAACCGATGCAAACCCCGGTGTGGATGTGCTGACTCCACCAAGACATGGCTCTGCCAGCCCCGGAGATGCAAAGACCCTGCAGCCAGATTGCGCCATGTCCCAACCGCCCGGCCAGTTTGGGGAAAGCTCAGCTTCCCTTCGGGGCCCTGGGCTTCCGTCCTCTCCACGTCCCCAGCGAGAAGCTGAGGCCATTCACATGGGGAGGACCCTGCCCAGATACCTCAGCCCTACTGCTCCCCTTGGATTGGCTTTAACTTCCTAAGCAGATACACGGCTGTTAAAGGGTTGCTGCGTTCCAGCCCAGAGCTGGCTGCAGCTCAGTGATGGGAGAGCGCAGAAGCCGACCACGCTGGGGCCAGGAGGGAGCGAGGGCCCAGGTGACAGAGCCACAGACTTTCAAGCAGGTCATTCCCCTTCCTCCCTGTCACAGAGTCCCCGGGTGATGCTCTGGAACTGCTCCCCATGAAGCCAGGCAGGAGTATCCTTTCTGTGAGCAGACTGTCTGCAGGACACACAGCTCACCCCGCTTCCCCCTTCCTGGGTCTGACCTCGGAGCATTCAGCCTCCTCTGCCCCTCTGTGTGCTTCCCCCAGCGAGTCCGCTCAGGCGGGGCTCCTGGGGAAGCCAGAGGGTCCTGCCCCCCAACTCCGCAGTCAGACGTGACTCTCAGCCAGCCAGTAAAACAGAGGTTTATTAGATGACGGGAACATGGTCTAAAACAGAGCTTGTAGGTGCAGAGAACCGGACCTCTCAGCTGGGTCCATCTTGGGGGGCAGTGAGCCAGACAAACCTGTCTGCCCTTCACTCCGTGTCTCCAGCCCGCCCCAAACTGAAACTCCCTCCAGCCCCCCCTCCTCTGGACTTTGTCCCTTTCCCGGGCCAGGAGGTCACCTGAGTCCTTTGTTCTCCAACCCCTTTAGCTCTCACCTCCCAGGGGGGAAGGGCCCAGGCCATCAGTGGCCAGGAAACAGGGTGTCGGCCATTCTCTGTGTCCAGACCCCTGCACACACCTGCCCTCTAGGGCTCTGCAATGATCATACACCCTTATTCCCACCACCTAGATACTTAAGAACTGCACAGGGGAAACTGAGGCACCCCCACACTATTCAGAGGAAACATTAAGAACAGTCCCACTTCGTCACATCCCCCAAAATCCCCAGCTGGAGGCTCTGCTCCTGCCTGGTGTTTCCACCCCTTGCTCCTGGATAGTGCAACCTGGGGCCAGGCGCTGCCTTCAAGGCCTGTCTTTGTCTGCTCTGCTGAAGGGAAACTGTGGCACAGAGTGGGACCGAGTCGCTGCAGCCAATGGCAGGCAAAGGCAAGGAGCTTGGTCCCCGGGCAGGGCAGCACCTGTTCAAAGCCCTTGTCTGCCACGGAACGGGTCAGGGCTGCTCTGCCCCTGTGGGCACAGGATGGCGCCGCAGGACTAGGGGACTGCAGCAGCTGGGCCGGGTCAGACACACTGGGCACCAGGGGGCACCAACTTAATTACACCCTCAAGCGAAGAGCGCCTCCCCACGCCCAGCCCTCCCCCGCATGTCCAGCTCTCCAGCCTATAACCCTGGCACCAGCAACTCAGACCCACCCTGGCCTCCTCCAGGCCAAGCTGGGCCTGAATCTCCCTGATTCTCTCTGCAGGACACCTGGAAGATGCGGCCTTTGCTGCTGGTTCAAAACCTCAGCCAGGCTGGTCTCCCGGCTTCCCTTGGGCCTGTTACTGCGGGCAGGACAAACGCAGCCCTGCCCCGCTCAGCTCCCTTCGGAGCCCTGCTGCAAGGCTCCCGCTCCTCGCCCGGCCCTTTGCCCACATCCCTTCTCTCTGCACCCCCCCGCGGCCTGCCCCTTCTCTGCTGCAGCAAAGGGAACCTGCTCAGCCGTCTGCACGGCCTTACCCAGCACCTGCCAGTCTGAGGGGTCGGCTCCCGCCAGCCCCTGCGCCCACGTGTTGGATGTTCAAACCAGCCCCTCTGTGCTCCCGCCCCCCCCCGCCCGCACTGCAGGGAGCAGCTCCCCAGACACGCCAGCTTCTCGGCCTCCTTCCGAGCCCTCCTGAGAACCCTCCTCTGCCTTCATGCCTGCGGACACAGCCGGGGTGGGTCACTGGCACTGAGACCTGCCTCTCCTGCTGCCCGGCATCGCCTGTCTCCTTGTCTCCCCCGTCTGCACCCAGCTGTTGTTTCTTATCTTATGCTTGGATTGTCAGCTCCCCGGGGCAGCGGGAGTCTGTTTGCACAGCACCTAGCGCAGCGGGACCTGCTCCCGATTGGGGTCTCCTCTCACTCGCCTGGGACCGTCAGGGGGTGGGGGGTGCAAACACCCTGGCTTTGAATAAGGGGTGCCAGCCCTGCCCGCAGGTAACGACGGGGGTGGGCTCACCTGAACTTCACCGACAACTTCAAGCCTCGCCCACAGGTGCTGTCACTAGGCTCCAGGGTTAACGGCACAGTGAGGGTAGCACACCAGGCTGGGCACAAACCAGAGCTGAAATCCTGCATGAGCTGAGGGGCCCCACAACACAATGACCCCCCATGCACACCCCCATGCCCACAGCCCCAGCCCCACCAGTTCCACAAAGCCCAGACAAAGCTGGGTGTGATGGGGGGCTGGGTGTGATGGGGGAGGGGGCTGGGTGTGACGGGGGCTGGGTGTGACGAGGGCCGGGTGTGACAGGGGAGGGGGCCATTCACATGGCTGCCCTGCCCCACGCAGCCATGCTGGGATCTAGTTGATGCTCTGGTCCCAGAGAGGTGGGTGAGAGAAGCCGGGGAAGGCAGCTCCCCCCGGCCAGCCCAGGGGCCCGCATGGCCCGGAGCCGGCCCCAGCTGGGCACAGGGGGGTGGCTCTTGGCTTGGGGAGGGCTGGTGTCCCTATGAAGCCAGCTGACGGGGACATGTCATTCTGAACCCTGTCCCCTGAGACACCCCCAGCACATCCAGCCCACCCAAACCCCGCAGCCGGGGCAGGGCTGAGGGGTTCATCCCCACACGCGACCCCAGGCCCGTCCCTTGCTGCCAGCCGGGCAGAGACAATGCCATTCTTCAGCCTGGCCCCGTCTCCCTGGTGCGGGCACAAAGGGGCTGTGAGGGAGAGCGTGGTTCCCAGCCAGGCAGCTCCCTTCACCTGGGCCCCGTCCCCCCACCCAGCTCCCCACTGACCTGCTCAGTGGGGCAGGGACGGGCCTGGCCGCCGGCGCCCGCCATCCTGGGGGAGACCCTTGGAGCCGCTATTCTTCTGCAACCTCATTCACACCCCTGGGCTCAGCGTGGCCAGCGGCCCCGGCCCCTCCCCTGCGTGCTCCTCGCTCGCTCGGGGACTTGGCATTACTTTCGGCTCAGCTCCTCCGGTGCGGCGCTGTCCCCCACCCGGCTCTGCTCTCTCGCTAGCAGAACAGCTCGCCCCCCAGCAAGGGGGCTGGCAGTGCCCAGGGCTCCCCCGACCCCCCCCAGATCCCGCGGGCACGAGCCTCTGGCTCAGGGCCATGGTACAACTGCGCAGCCCGCTCCCCGAAGCAGCCGCTCGCTGGCCGGGGCCGTGAGGGTCGCCGGGGTAGCGGCCCGAGCTCAGGACAGGGCTCCAGCCCCTGAGCCAAGAGCAGGCAGAGAGGCCAGCACCCAGTGGGGGGCTGCACCCCAGGGACTGGGAGATGGGGGGGCCTGGAGCGTCACTCACAGGCTCCGAGCGCCAGGCGGGTGCAGGCTATGGGGCTTGATGTGACCCTGCCCCACCAGACCCCACGCAGCACTGGGGAGCCAGAACAGCTCCTTGGCCCCCCTGTGGGCCCGATCCTGCTCTCTGGTACGCCCGCAGGCTGAGATCAGGATCAGGCCCCACCACTCCTATCACCAGTGACTCCAGCCTGTCAGTGGCCTTGGGCCAAGTCACCTGGCCGAGAGGACTCCCGAAGAGAGATGCCACCAACCCCATGCAACGCACCTCACCATGCCTCAGTTTCCCCATTTCCCCTACCCTCTGGGGAAGAGGATTTACTGGTCCTTGCTGGTGACAGACTTAGGGACAGGGACAGAGAGGGCTCCTTGGGGGTCAGGATTGAGGGGCACAGGCAGAGCTGTGGGAGGGGGGAGTCCAGGGCTGGCTTCGTAGGGGGTCTGTGGGGCAGGATTGAGGGGGCCCAGCAGAGCTGAGGGGCAGGTCTAGGGCAGTGGGGGGCTGCGGGTTGGGAGTGAGGGGCCCTGGCAGAGCTGGGGGGCAGGTCTAGGGCAGCGGGGGGCTGCAGGTCGGGAGTGAGGGGCCCCAGCTGGGGGCAGGGCGAGCTTGACTCGCCCTTTCTCTCCCAGCCCCCCAGGATCGTGGCCTAGCCCCGAGGGACTCACAGCCCAGGGGTGCCCCCTGCTGACAGCTCTTGCCTCAGCGTTTGGGGGCCCTTTGCTAAATCGGGGTGAGCGGCGCAGGGGCCCGGCAGCCCGTTGGGCTCCCCCAGGACGGCACCGTGGGAGCTGGGCTCCAGGAGGGATTCAGCCTGCACGGGCCAGAGACCCTTCTGCCCCCTGACAAGCCCCAGAGACCTGCCCCACCCCGCTGGGCTCTGCTCCAGGGCACTGCTCTGCCAGTGGGGCAGCACCTGACAAACCGCCCCAGTGCCAGGCTGGGTGCCCGCTCCCCTGAGACCAGAGCTGCCAGCTGGGAGTGCCCCCCCTTCCCGGCTGTGCAGCCAGCGCAGTTTGGCCTTAACGAAGCCTCATTAGTGGGACCCAGCTGCTGGCAGCCCCTCCCCGCTGCATTGGCAGAGCTCCTTCCCCTCCCCCCAGCCCATAGCATCTACCTGGGGGCAGTGCAGGGTGCTGGGGGCTGCTGGCCATCCCACCTGTGCCCGCGAGAGGAGCCAGCATTGGGGTGACCCTGTCTCCAAGCCGGCGTCCAGCTCCCTCTCCCCCCAGAGAGATGGACCTTACCAGTGCCCCCACACCCTGCCACAGGGATCCAGGGACCCCACCAGAGAAGGGCAGGCTGAGACCTTGCTGGAGACCTGCCTGCCCCAGTGCTCAGGGCCTGGCCCTGCCTGGGGCTTCTGGGCCCCACCCTGCCGGGAACAGTCCCAGGGCTCATCCCATCCCTGCCAGCTACCCCTCGCTGAGAGCCCTGCGGCGCATCCGCCTTGCTTTGCCCCTCTGGTGCCTGCCCCGCCCCTCCGCCCCCCGCCAGCTGCTGGCCACGGAAAGGGGGCTCGGTTGGTGCCGTGAGGATCCCAAAGCTAGGAGAGAGCTTCGGACTCACTATGGGGTCATTGCTCCTGGCATCCCACCCGTCTGCCCCATCTCCACCCAGCTCCCCGCACCACGATTCCCCCTTCTCCCTGCGGCATGGCATCGGCCTGGGGAACTCCCCGCCACAGGCAGGCGAGGGCGACGGCAGGGAATGGAGAATTAGCTTAGACCAAGACATCAGAGATCGGCACCAGGGCTGCAGGCACTGGGCTACTGTTGCCTGCCCCTGAGCCGCCAACCGCCCTGCCCCCAGCCCGCTCCCCCCCTCCTGCCGGCCCTCTCGCATGGGGCCTTCTGGCCCAGCCTGTCCCCAAGGCACTGCCAACGCCCCTAGGGCTGAGGCTGACGCTGCTCAGGTCACCCTGGCCTGGCTCCATGGGGCAGCCCCTGGCCCGGGTCCCATGTCCGTGTCCTGGCCCAGCCAGCTCATCCACAGACCCCAGCACGCCTCCCCCGGCTGCCTGCACACCATGTGCACAGATTCCTGCTGCTATTTAAATCCCCTGCCCTCGCCTGCCCTGGCCTTGGCCCACCTGTTCTGGGGCGTCCTGCCTGGCAGCGCCGCTGGGGGCCGGAGCTGGGGGCAGGGGCAGGAGCACACCCCAGGGTGACGGCTGGCGCTGGGCCTGCAGGTGTGGTGCAGACCGGCGGGGGGCGGGGAGCTGCCAACTACATGCGGGGGGGGCGAGCAGCTAGAATGAGTCCGTGACACCCTCTGACATGTGCACACGCACTGGGCATGTATGCACACCAGGTGACTTGGGGACTGAGCCCCTCTTAGCCTGTGGGGCCGTGGGGTGTGACGCCCCCCAGGGTGGAGGGACTCTGGGCTCCTGGGCACACAGGGACTGCCAGGTGGGCTCAGCCCTGAGGCTCCTCCAGCTCCGTGTCCCAGTAGTACCAGTGCCTGGGAGGAGGCGTGGTGGGAGGATGGGTGGCGGGGGGAGGCGTGGTGGTGGGAGGTGTGGTGGGGGGAGGCGTGGCGGGAGGAGACGTGGTGGGAGGATGGGGTGGCGGGGGGAGGTGTGGTGGGGGAGGCGTGGCGGGAGGAGGCGTGGCGGGAGGATGGGGTGGCGGGGGGAGGCGTGGTGGGGGAGGTGTGGTGGGGGAGGCGTGGCAGGAGGAGGCGTGGTGGGAGGATGGGGTGGCGGGGGGAGGCGTGGTGGTGGGAGGTGTGGTGGGGGAGGCGTGGTGGGGGAGGCGTGGCAGGAGGAGGCGTGGTGGGAGGATGGGTGGCGGGGGGAGGCGTGGTGGTGGGAGGTGTGGTGGGGGGAGGCGTGGCGGGAGGAGACGTGGTGGGAGGATGGGGTGGCGGGGGGAGGTGTGGTGGGGGAGGCGTGGCGGGAGGAGGCGTGGCGGGAGGATGGGGTGGCGAGAGGATGGGGTGGCAGGGGGAGGCGTGGTGGGGGGAGGTGTGGTGGGGGAGGCGTGGTGGGGGAGGCGTGGCAGGAGGAGGCGTGGTGGGAGGATGGGTGGCGGGGGGAGGCGTGGTGGTGGGAGGTGTGGTGGGGGGAGGCGTGGCGGGAGGAGGCGTGGTGGGAGGATGGGGTGGCGAGAGGATGGGGTGGCAGGGGGAGGCGTGGTGGGGGGAGGTGTGGTGGGGGAGGCGTGGTGGGGGAGGCGTGGCAGGAGGAGGCGTGGTGGGAGGATGGGGTGGCGGGGGGAGGCGTGGTGGTGGGAGGTGTGGTGGGGGGAGGCGTGGCGGGAGGAGACGTGGTGGGAGGATGGGGTGGCGGGGGGAGGTGTGGTGGGAGGATGGGGTGGCGGGGGGAGGCGTGGTGGGGGAGGTGTGGTGGGGGAGGCGTGGCAGGAGGAGGCGTGGTGGGAGGATGGGGTGGCGGGGGGAGGCGTGGTGGTGGGAGGTGTGGTGGGGGGAGGCGTGGCGGGAGGAGACGTGGTGGGAGGATGGGGTGGCGGGGGGAGGTGTGGTGGGGGAGGCGTGGCGGGAGGAGGCGTGGCGGGAGGATGGGGTGGCGAGAGGATGGGGTGGCGGGGGGAGGCGTGGTGGGGGAGGTGTGGTGGGGGAGGCGTGGCAGGAGGAGGCGTGGTGGGAGGATGGGGTGGCGGGGGGAGGCGTGGTGGTGGGAGGTGTGGTGGGGGAGGCGTGGCAGGAGGAGGCGTGGCGGGAGGATGGGGCAGCGGGGGGAGGCGCGGCGGGAGGATGGCGTGGCAGGAGGCGGCATGGCTCAGTGGAATGCCGGGCCTAGCACTCAGCATGACCACCTCTGAGCCCCCAGGGTGCGAGCGGCTCCTCACCACATTAATGAAGACGTGGCTCATTAGTCCAGAAAGCTGGTTCCATGCCTGCCCCTCTGGGACCCAGCCTCCCTGGGGAGGGAGCAGCTGCCATGTGCCCATCGGCCTGGGCGCTTACATTGGCATCCACCAGCGCAGAGCCGGAGTGCCCCTTCCCAGGCCCCGGGGAGAAGAGCAGCTGGTCGGACCGTAGGGCAAAGCAGGCTAGCTGGAGAGAGACTGGGACAGGGGCGACTTAGCCTCCAGCCCCCTGCAAGAGCGGGCAGCCTGCACCCAGTGCCACACAGGGAGCCAGCGTCGAGGGGGCCCAGGGCTGCACCATGGCTCAGCCCAGCTGGCTGGTCGCGTTCCTTGAACGTCTCCTCCCCCTGCGGTGGGCACCAGGGCCAGGGGCAGAGACTGGGGCGTGCTGTCCCCCCAAAACTGGATACGTCGTAGAGGTGACGCTTGGGGGCACCCAGATTTCTCCCGTCTGGGGGGCGATTGGTGATGCCAGGTGCTCTGTGCATCCGGGCCAGTTTCCCCACACGGGACGCCTGGGGGAAGGCGGCTCCTGCACCTCCCAGCACGGCTCCACCTGGGGCCGTTTCAGTTTTACTAGCCCATAAAATGAGAGACTTGCCCCAAACCCGGGTCTGGACGGGCCCAGGTGCGGATGGGTGCCGGTGGCCTTGGGTGGCAGCGGGGCACGGGCTGGGACAAGCCAGGGCAGGGACGGAGGGAGGGGGAGGTGCTGAGGCAGATGGGGAGGGGCAGGCGTCAGCGAGGGACTGGGGTGGCGAGGGCAGCGCGTGTGTCTCTAGGCCCCAGAGCCGGGCTCAGGGCAGGAAGGCGCTCGGGTTGGGCTGGTTTCTATGCTCTTGTTGAGCTGTAAGGGGCCACTGCTAAACATGGCGAATAACGAAGTTAAAACAAAAAATGAGGCTGATTAAATAAGGAGCGTGACCTGACCTGTACCGGTGATTTCACGTGCCCGGTGGTAAAGGGCCACTAATCGTCGGTGACTCAGAGCTAGACCGAGACCTGTTATTAACAGGATTGAGCCAAACTCTGCCCCTGGCCAGGGCGGGGGTGGCTGGGGGCCCGTGCAGCGAGGGCGGAGGGAGGAGAGGGAAGGGGCTGGAGGTGGGGGTAGGGGCAGGATGAGCAGGTCAGAGGGGGTGGGGGGCTGCAGAAAGGGCAGCCTGAGGGTCCTGATCTTGGCACACAGGGAGCGAGAGGGCTGGCGCTGGGGCGCTGGGTGAGGAAGGAGATCTGGGCAGGCCGGGCCCAGGATGTGCCAGCCACTGGTGCCCAAAGGACTCTGAGGACATACTGGGGCCACCGGCCTATGCACTCAGCCAGCCCCGCCCGGGGGGCAGTGCAGCCGATGGGTCCCAGGGCTGGGGGCCATGGGTGTGCGGGAAGGCCTGGGGGGAAGGGAGGCTCCGGCACTGCCCAGAGAGGAGCTGCCCGGTGCCCAGGGCAGATGGGCTCAGACGTCTTGCCGAGGATGCACCTGGGCATTGCTCCCCCGCACACACACTGGGGGCTCGGAGCGTCTCTCTAGGCTCTCACCCCTCACCCCCTGGTGCCTGCGGGCAGCCTGGTGGGTCTGCGGGGCCTGGCTCCGCGGCTGCCCCGTGGAGAACTGGGCCTGCCGAGGCCGGTACCACCCCGCACGGTTGGGCGATGGCTTCCCTAGCGAGCTGCGGCCCCCAGCTGCTCCCCCCCCCAGGGGCTCTGTGGGGAACAGGAGCCCAGCACCGGCTGTTCAGTCTCTTCTGACATCGTCAGGCCCCATTTGCGACCCACACCTGTCTCCATGGCAATGCCTGGCGAGGTCACCGCCCATCAGCCCGGCCATCTGGCTCTCAGGCGGGCTCCCCTCGGCGGTGTGGGAAGCCAGCGCTCCCCTACGGCCCGGGCACCCTGGGCTCATGCGGGGGGCCGGGGCCGTCTCCCCTCCAGCCCTTCACCCAGCTGCCCCAGCCGCGGTGCGGTTCTGCCAGCGCCCTGGCATGGACCAGCCCTGCCCAGCCTGCCCCACAGGGGGCTCGCGCCTGGGTCCCTCTCTTCCCCATGAGACGTCCCTGCCCTGGCCGCCCGGCTTGCTGGCGCTGACATGCCCCCCCACTTAGCTCGGAGCACCCCAGCTGTTCCCGGGCAGGCGGGAGCCAGCCAAGCTCCCTTTCGGGAGAACACGTCCAAGGTGCCCAGCGAGGCGTGAATGACAGACCGTGGAGGGGGGCTGGGCTTTCTGGAGACCATCTGGGGTCCGGGGAGTGGGTGGAGGAGGCCACACGACCACACGTCACAGCACACGTGTATGGGCACGGGCCAGCGCCGGGCTGTCACGCGCAAGGACACGTGGGCGCCAGCTCGCCAGGCAGCATGCGCCTCCGGGTCGGCCCCGGCCTGCCCCCACTCGCCAGCTCTGGCAAAGCCAGAGAGACGCCAGCAGCATGAGGCTGCGGGGGGCGAGGAAATGCCCAGGGGACGGGGAGGTGGGTGACCCGAAATGCTAATTGTAAAGCTGCCCCATGTGGGCCGTCACCACCTGCATCCGAGCCACGGCGCTGGCCCAGACCCGGTGCTCACTCCCTCCCGTGCTCCCATCAGATGCCTGAGGAATTACACAAACAGCCGCCAGGCATGTTCCCCTCTTGCCCCCGCGCTGGGTGTGGCTGGGTCCCCTGCAGCCCTGTGCGGTCACACAGCCACGGTGGTTGTTCTGGCCCCAAACCACAGACCGGGGGGAACGACAGTCCCCACTACCCAGACCCTAGAAATCAGTGGGGCAGCCTCAGCTGGACGCCACCTGCAGCACCAGTCACCCCACCCCGTCAGGAGCCAGAGGGGGTCAGAGACGAGCAACGGGAACAAGCAGGGGCCCTCAGAGAGGAGACGGCATCCAAGTCTGTAAAATACTGACTGGGCCAGAGACAGGGTTTGGGCCCGGCTGCTCCCCCGTCTCCCAGCTACGGCCCCTCCTTTGCAGGGTTCACTGATTGTCACCCAGGGTTCACCGATTGGACCCCTCCAGCCCAGTCCAATAATCCAGGCTCTGTTGTTAGCTACCGTTGCGTTAACAAGGAGCTAATCCAAGTGTAAATCCAGGCTGTCTCAGCGTAAGGCAATGGCGTGGAAGATACGTGTGTGTGTGAGTGTGCACCGGGAGCCCAGTCCAGGAAATAAGCCACAGCCGTCACCTGCTTTTGCTTTCAGTACTCTTATGTCCTCCTTCGTTGCTTTTTTCTGCCTCCCATCCCCTAATATCGATGTTGATATTTACCCACAAACCTACAGGGTTACCTTTGTGTGCTGATTTTCACCCAGTTATTATCCTAAACCCTGATCCATCCCCAGGAAGTTTTAAACAAAACACCAACGGAAAACAAAGGGCTTTGCTCCCAGCACGAGACTCAGAGGCCATTTAATTAAATGGAAAGGGGGGAACTCAAAGGCCATCACAATCAGCCGGTGGAACTCCCTGCCACAGGAAGTCGAGGCCAAGACCTTTGTGAGGTTCAAAGAGGGACTGGATGTTTGCGCGGGTGACAAGACACTCCAGAGATCTTGATAAAGATGCCGGCGGGGAGAGTGAAAACAGTGGCGGAGACCAGAACGAGACCTCCCATGGGGTGGGTCAGCCCCCATCTGCTCTGGCACCAACCTCTGCAGCAGCCGGGCTGGTGGAGACAGCGCGGGGGCTAAGCGCGCCTGGTGACTGCTGTGTTCGCGGGCTAAGGCTGGGGCCACATGCACAGCACTGGCCAGGACCTCCCTGCCGCTCACCTGCCCGGACCATGGGCACCTCCTGCCGAAGGTCTCTCCCCCTCCCCTGGTTGGGGTATCCACACAGGGCTCCCCCGCTCTGCCTTTTTCCTGGGGGTCTCTCCTCCAGCACTGGGGATCCCGGCTTCCCTGCCTCTCCCCCTCCCCCCAGAAGTCTCTGGTCCCCCATTCATTCATGCCCTTTCCTTGCTCCCCCTCGGGGTCTCTGGCCCAGCCCCCCATGTTGCTGGGGAGGGGGGTGTCTGTGCGCTCCCTTCCTTTCCTCCCTAGGGGCATTAGTTCTCCCCCAGTCCCTCATTGCTGAGAGGGGGGTTTCAGGCCGCATTGGCTGCCCTCTGCCCCACAGCGCCCCTGGGAGTGGGGTGTCTGAGGGGCCAAGGGCAGGCAGTGCCCAATGGGGAGGAGCGACAGACAGCCCCTCTTCCCATCTCTCTGGCCTGGTGGCTCGGGACTGGGCCAGACCTGGGGGAGCACAGACTGCTCCCCACACTGCCTGGGGGCTCTCCCGGGTGTCTCCCCTGGACCAGCCACGAGATCCCAGCTTCCCCAGCGGGGCAGAGTCCTGCCAACCCCCACTCCCCCGCCCCATGCCACTGGCCCTCACCCACCAGTGCTTCAGCCTGCGGGATCACCCCCTCCCAGCACTGCCCGCCCCCTCTGCCGTCCCCCAGCCACAGCAGGCCCTGGCCGGAGGGGTGCCAGGGGCTATGACTGCTGCCCCCCTTGAGCCTGCCCCAGGGACTGGATGTGGGGGATCCCGTGGGACCCACTGCTGCCTTGGGATCCCCACAGAAGAGCAGCGCTGCCAAGCCCCCTCCAGCTGGACAGCCGCAGCTGCCTCCACTCCCATCCATGGGGCTGCCCCCTGGCAACACCTACCCCAGCCTCGGCCCTGGCCACATGGTGCCGCGTGGAGCTCACAGCAGCGGCCTGGAGGTTGGCGCCAGGTGCCACGGGCCAGGGCAGCGCGTGGAGGGCTCCAGCCCTGGGGGAGGCCCGGGGCAGCGTGCCAGGTGCAGGCAGAAGGCTCTGGGGGTGCCATGGGGCAGCCCCTCCCCAGCTGGGGTGGAGGATCGGGCCGTAGACCCCCTGGCTTCGTGACACCAGCGGTCACGCTCCTGGGGGCACCAGTGGGCCCCGAGGGTGGGTGCAGAGTGGGGGCCTGGGCAGGGCCCAGCTGCTGGTGCAGAGGGGCACCGCTGGGCACCGTGGGCCCCGGGGCCAGGCACAGCCAGCCCTGAGCTGACTCTTCCATTCAACGGGCGCGGACTCCATTTTCCCGGGGCGCGCAGGCAGAAAATCCCCCAGTGCCCCCCGCCCGGGCGGCCCCTTGCTACGCTGGGCCGCGCGCTCCAGCCAAGTGTGGCCCCTTGGCGCCCCCTCGCTCCCCCAGGCCAGAGCTCCCCCCAACACTGGGGTGGGCCCTGCCCCTGATGAGACAGCAGCCCGCTCCCCCGCTGATCTGCCCGTGCTGGGAGTGTGGCCCAAGGAGCTCCCTCCTGCAGTGGGGTACCAGCACCCGGGCCTGCGCTGCCCGGACTCTCGCTGGGCACAGGGGCAGCGGGCTGCCGTCCTCAGGCCCCTCTGCAGCCCCTGCCCCTGAGAGCCAACGGGACTCAAGAAGAGCCCACCAGCTGGGCACGGGGCATGCGCAGGGTACTCTCCTGGCCTTCGGGCACTGCCAGCCCTGCCTCCTCCCGCCCTGGCATCAGCACGGCTCCCCGGCCTCACCCCTCCAGAGCCCCAGGGGGCACAGGATCGGGCCCATCCTCCTCGCCTCCCTCTCTGGGGTGGGGGTGAGTTTGCCCCCTGAGCGCTGAACGCCCCCACGCAGAGCCAGGGGGAGAAGTCTGGCTACGGCAGCTCCCGGGGCTGGCACAATATTTGCACACTTCAGCCCTGCTCTGCTGGAGCCCCTCAACCCCAACCTGCAGCCCCTGGCTCTCCCTGGTGCCGTGTGGGCAGCCGGGCGCCGGGCAGGGCAGAGACGTGGCGCTGGGGCAGCCAGTGCAATGGGGTGCACAGTTAATGCCCCACAGAGGCATGGGGCAGTGCCCCCACCCAGAGCTCTGGGCAGCACAGACTTGGAGGCCATGAGCCGGGGCCCCAGGCTCAGCCCTCGAGCCTGGGACCAGTGTGACTGGCCCCGGGCAGGCAGATCCCCACACGGCAGCCGCTCCCGGAAAGGCCTTGGGGGTGCTAGCAGGGCCAGACACCCCAGGCTGGCACCGGGCCCCCGCCAGGGTCAGAGGCTGCCCTGGTGAGCGCTGGGCCCTGCCTGCAGTCACAGCACCGGCGGGGGAGGGTTGGGGGGGACGCACCTGCTGGCAGGATTAGGGGGCAGGGCTGGGCCACGGGTGCAGCTGGGTTTACGATGCTATTTCTATGGCCTTGGAGGCTATCCAAGGGGATTAGCTCCCTTCCTTATGGCCCCGAGAGCTCAGCAGCCACCGCCTCCGGCCCAGGGCAGGGCACCACAGGGAGCCCCTCCTGCTGGCCCCCCAGGACCCCCATTCCCCGCGTGCTGCTGGGAGCTGAGCTGCGAGCAGTCGCCCGGGGGGTCCTGACCTACCCCATCCCAAACAGGGCTGTGGGCTGCCACCTCTCAGCCCTGACAGCTCCCGCCTTGCCCCCCGCACCGCTGGCTTGCCCCCCCGGGACCCTCTCTACCTCAGCCCTGCTTGGGGGCCGGGGCACCCCTCCCCGACAGGGAGAAAAGGTCACAAGCCCAATACCAAGAAGGAAGGGGGCTGGGTGGGAAGCCCAGGGCTGGGATAGAGGGCGCTGCGGGTCAGGATTGAGGGGCATCAGCAGAGCTGGGGGGGGCCAGCCAGGTGACTTCCAGTCCCTCCTTCCCTCACTGACATCCTGCCTTCCCGAACTGAGCTGGGCTTTGGGTATTTTCCAGGAAGTTGTTAAAGATTCACCCGGAGAGGATCTGGGACCTCACGCCTGCCTGGCTCCCTGCCAGCCCCCCGTCCCCCATGTATCGGTGCCAGGGCTTCCCTGCACAGGCGTTTGTGCCAGCCCCCCCCCCGCACACTCAGGGGTCACTGCTGGGCTCCCCCCAGCTCAGGGAATTGCAAAGCAGTGTCTGGGGTGCTGGGAGGGAGTTGTGCCAGGGCAAAGGGGAGCAGGGAAGCGCATGAGTGCACGGGGGTCTGTGCGTGAGCGCACGGGGGCAGCGCATGAATGCACAGGCACATGAGCGTGAGCAGCTGTGTGCACGAGGGCAGCCTGTGCCCCACTGCACTGGGGCGGGGGGGCTGGAGAGGCCAGCCAGCGTCAGAGCCTGGTGACCTGTGGGGTTGGCAGTGCTAGCAGGCCAGCCTCCCCCTGGTGCCCCGCAGGGCAAGGGACTGGAGGCGGGCACAGGTAGGCACGGCGTGTGCGTCGGGGGCTCCTACACTGCATGAAATATATGCCCACCTGAGGCCCAGTGCCTGTTGACAGCGAGCCTGGAGCTGAACCCAGGGCCACAGCGGCCGCCCCTGCCAAACGGGCAACATAGCAGCAGACTTCCTCGCCATGCCACGTGCTGCCAGCCACAGGCGTGCGTGCAAGAGCGGGTGTGCGTGCCCAGAGCCGAGAGGTGTCAAAGGGGGGTACCCGTCCTGTGCAGCCCAGCCCCCGTGCCACCCCTGGGGCCCAGGCCTCCCATTGCAGTAGGCACAGGGTGAGATTCCCGCCCGCTCTGGGCAGGGAACATGAGGGCGAGCCGGCTAAGATCAGGGGGTTTATACCACTGCCCATCACCACAGCCTCTGGGCCCCTCCACCTCAACCAACAGCAATGGCCATGGGGTCTCTGGCTCCTCAGCCTGCCAGGGGGAGATCTCGGCTTGAGGGTGGGGTATTCAGCTGGGCGTGAGCTGGTCACCCAGGGGCAGGCTGTTACAAGCGGCAAGGCTATGGGGCCCTGCTGCCCGGCCAAATCTGCTCCTCCCAAAGCCACCGGGGAAACAGCCTGGCCCCACAATCGCCAGGCGTGTCCCTCCCCGACGCCCATCAGCCCCGGCCCGGCTGCCGCAGAACCCTGCCCGAGACGCTGCAGCGTACTCCACCCCCAGAAGGTCTCCTGGTCTCCGCCAGCGAGAGGTTGGGTTTGTCCCTGACTACGGACAGCTTCGCGCTCGCCACGATAACGCCCAACACTCCAATAGCCACCGGAACAACCCAGCTCTCGCTTGGCCCCAGAGGCCCCCGTGCCAGGAGTCTCTCCGGCTAATCACACCCCGCCTGGTGCCTTTCCCCCTCTCTGTCTCGCTGCATGCCCCGCCCCCGGGGGACGCAGAGACATGGCCCCACGTGCTGGAGCAACCTGCCCCGGGGCAGAAATGGAGCCCGGAGCCGAGCCCAGCCCCAGCGTGAGCACCCTTCCCCCACCCACGCAGGGGGGAGCTCACACAAACACTCCTCTGAACGGGTGTGTGCAGAGCGCACGCGCGTGTGCACAGGCAGGATTGTGCGTGCGTAGGAGCACCACACACACTCGCTGGCATACACCAGTCCCTCCCCACCAGCTCTCATGCTTCCCAGGAAAGTCCTGGCTCTGTTCCCTTTGGCTGGGGCGCAGGGCTATTTTGGGAGGCCCCCGGGAGTGGGAGGGACCAGCCCCCGATTCCTCCTGGGATCTTTATTCCCATCTGCTGGGGAAAATAAAACTACAGCCAAGCCCAGGTGCAGGGAGGGGCCGGGCCGCCTGGACCTGCCGGGACCTGCACCTTCCCCAGAACCCAGTGATGCTGCTTTGGGTACCGGTGACATTATCGCCTGTTGCCAGGGGAACAGGAGGGCTGGGCAGGTGAGGGCAGGCGAGGCAGATGGCAGGCTCTGGGACAAGCCCAGGCTCAGTCGCCGACAGGGAGAGGGAGGCCCCCGGGCGCGCTCCCTGCACTGCAGGAGACTCTCCCCTGCTGGGAGCAGTACGGGGTCCTGAGACGCTACGGTGCGTCCAGCGGGGGCCGTGGCACACGCGGGGCAGGTCACCAGCTGGGCGCAGCCCACACACTCTGCTTGGCCCAGAGCCGCGAGGGCCACAGCGCCCCAAGAGGCCTCTGCTGAGAGGGGACTCCTGGCCCCCCGCTCGGGTGGCCGCTGGCAGCGAGCGACAGGGGAGGGGGCAGGGTCAGCGGCTCCCAGGAGAAGAGGTTGAGATGGGGGAGGCTCCGGGGCAGGCATCACATCTCCTGCCACATCCCCAGCCCGCGTGGGGGGTGGGGGGATGTGGGGAGGCAGAGCCAGGCTCTCCTCCTGCCCCGCAATAGGGGGATCCCGCCCCGGCCTGCCTGGGGGGACCCCGAGCCCTGGGAGGCTGCACTGCACCCCCCCACACAGGAACCCCTGGGGACAACTCTGCAGCGCCCTGGACTAGAGACATCCTCTCCCCTTCCCCACCCCTCACTGCAGATCTGCCCAGCCCCACGCCACACCCCAGGGCAGGGCGGGGCTCTCCGAGCCTTTTGCCCCCACTCAGCCCCCTTTCTGCACCCTGCCACGGCAGCACACGAGAGGGGCAAGGGAAGGTGCCCGTGGGCCCCAGACACCCCCGGTACTGTCTAGGCTCAGGGTCAGCGCCCCTTTGTGAGTGGGGGGGCCACAGCCGAGCACAATGGAGACGACGACGGGGGAGGGGACTCCACTCTGCGTCCGGAGGAGCCCGGGGCACGGGTGACAAGGGAGAAGCAGAGTGCCTGGGAAGGCGATACCACGGACACCACGCCCACAGGCCCCCCAGAGGTCACAGGAGTGGGTCCTCGTGGTCAGAGCACAGTCCTGTGAGCCGATCGGCCCCTGGGTCCAGGGGCACCGTGGGAGCCGATGGGAACGGCAGCAGCTCCTGCTCCCTGTGCACGGGGCCGGGCACGGGAGCCTGTGGGGCCAGCCCACCGGTGAGTGTGCACAGACCTCACGCGAGCAGACGTGCGAGGCCGGGAACCCTGGCTCCGGAACGCGGCTCCTCGCGCAGCCCAGGGCAATCCCTGTCGTACGAGCACCACGCGACTCGGACTCCCTTGCAGGGGGGCTCTCGCCACGAAGGGTTAACAGGGCACACACTCACCCCCCCCCCCCAGTGCATGCTGGGAGATGGAGTCCCTATGGGCCACCCCTCGGGCTCACAGCAACTGCTGCCAGGGGCCCTGCCAGAGACAGCCCCAGGGGGACCAGCTGGGACCATCCAGCTCGTGCTTCCCAGGGGAAACCGAGGCACAGAAAGGGACGGAGCCTTCACAATGAGTCAGTAGGGAACCCAGGAGTCCTGGCTCCCGGTCCAGCGCCCTCACCACTGAGTAAGAGGCGTTGTTCTGGGGATGGCTGTGCTCAGCCCTGGCACTTCCAGGGCAGCCCCCGCCCTCCCCTGCCAGCCAAGCCCATGATGCAGCCTCCCCACCCCTCCAGAGACAGCCATGGGCTTGTGCACAAGACTTCCCGCTCCACGCCCCCAGCCGGAACTGGAGAGGGGGGCACAGCGACCAGGAGGGAGGGGGGCACAGCGACCGGGAGGGAGGGGGGCACAGCCCCCCATCAGCACACTCGATGCATTCCAAGGGGAGCCAGCAGCGCCGAGATCTAAATCGCACTCTGCAAGCTGGAGTCAGCCCAGTTCCTGCCCGGATCCCGCGCCTGGCGCCCCCCCCGCCCCCCCCCCCGGAACAACGGGGATGGGCAGTGCCAGAGCCACCACACGGAGAGTCCAGCAGGGCGCCGTGGGGCAGAGCCCAGCCCTTGCACTGGCACCAACTGGGGCATGGGGTGGAGCTGCCGATCCCCCCACAGCTGCCCAGACAGCAAATGGAAAGCAGGGGCCTCCGGAAATGCCATGGACAGACCCCGGGACAGAGCAACTGCAACGCCAGCCATTCCCCCAGCCCCTCCAGGCCAGCCTGCCAGACAGATGGGGAAACTGAGGCACGGGTCAGTGGTGGAACGCAACAAATCAGGATAGGACCAGGAAGAGGACCCAGGAGTCCTGACCACCAGGCTCCTGCTCCAGCCTCTCCCTCGTGACAGCCTGGCCCAGAACAGTCAGCTCTCATGCTCCAGGGAGTCAGGTGGCATCGCTCCCGCAACCCTCCTGCAGTAATGCACAGCTGGCCTTCCCAGCTTCTCCCAGAGACTTAGCCTGCCAGCCACTGACCCACAGGGTGCCTGGCACCATCCAACCCCCAGCAAAGCCCAGGCAATGGGACCCCCAGCACTCACCAGTAACCCCCCGCTGCATTTATCCACCATGGCTGGGGGTTCGGGCATGTTCTGCGCAGCCCGCCACGGGGGCTCCTGCCTGCCCACTCTCCGTCTCGCTGGCTGCACCCGGCTGGCACGGAGACGTCGGCACCGAGCTGTTCAGTCCACAGATAGCGCAGGAGAGAGCTGGGGAGAAACAAGACGGGAGTGACTTGCGGTCACGGGGGAGCAGAGCCGGTCGGGAAGCATCCCTGCCCCCACCCTCATTAGGAAGCACTCCCACCCCTACCCTCCTGGGGGGGGGGGCACTCTCTTCCTGCACCCTCCCGGGGGGGCACCCCATCCTGCACCTCCAAAATCTGGATTCATTCCTAGATCAGGGCCCATTCCTCTAGTCAGGCTGGTCTCTGGGGGGCCACTTCTTGCCATCAGAGAATCAACCGTCTTGCAGCTATGCTTAGGAGAAGGCCCAGGGCTGCGCTAGCAGGGGGCTGCGGGTCGGGACCCAGGTCACGGGCAGAGTTTGGGGGGCAGGGCTGGGCTAGCAGGGGGCTGCGGGTCGGGACCCAGGGGCACGGGCAGAGTTTGGGAGGAAGGACTGGGCTAGCAGGGGGCTGCGGGTTGGGACCCAGGGGCACGGACAGAGTTTGGGGGGCAAGGCTGGGCTAGCAGGGGGCTGCGGGTTGGGACCCAGGGGCACGGGCAGAGTTTGGGAGGAAGGGCTGGGCTAGCAGGGGGCTGCGGGTCGGGACCCAGGTCACGGGCAGAGTTTGGGGGGCAGGGCTGGGTTAGCAGGGGCTGCGGGTCGGGACCCAGGGGCACGGGCAGAGTTTGGGGGGCAAGGCTGGGCTAGCAGGGGGCTGCGGGTTGGGATCCAGGGGCACGGGCAGAGTTTGGGGGGCAGGGCTGGGCTAGCAGGGGGCTGCGGGTCGGGACCCAGGGGCACGGGCAGAGTTTGGGGGGCAGGGCTGGGCTAGCAGGGGCTGCGGTTCGGGACCCAGGGGCACGGGGAGAGTTGGAGGGGGGGAGCTTGCCCAATGCTCACCCCACACAAAGACTGAGGTGAAGATGGCACGTGGCTGTGCCTGGTGCTGCCGGGGGCAGAGGGACTCGGCCGGAGCAGGGCCGGCCTGGAGCTCAACTGCCGTGGAGGGCACAGATGGGAGGCGATTTCCTTCTGCCCCGCTGCCCCCTGCATGCTACTGCCTGGGTCGGAGCTGGCAGCCGCTGCCAGGGACCAGCTGCTGCCAGACCTGGGGGGATGCTGCCACCCCCCCATTCCTCAGCGGGCCGCGCGCTCGGGCTGCCCTGCTCACAGTCTGAGCCGCTGCTCGGGCCCTGACCAAGCCCTGCCTTGCTGTCACCGCGCCTTGCCCCCAGTTCGCCGGGCTGCCAGGAGCCCTCTGGCCAGGGCCCAGACTCAGCACCACCTGCAGGGGCAGGGCCACCTCAACAGTGCCCCGCACTCCCCTGCCCCTTGTCCTGCACCCCAGCATGGCTCCAGCCCCCGCCGGAGGGCGAGCTGGGGCCAGGGGAGGTGCCGGGGGAGTGGGGCCACCCCCTGGCAGGGCCTGGAGCAGGCTGGGGTGGGGGCGTTGGCCTGCAGGGAGGAGGTGGGGCTGGAGCAGGGTGCAGGGCCCCCGGAGCCAGGCCAGCTGGGCTGCAGCAGGACCTGAGCGGGGGAGATAAGGAGCAGGAGGCACCGCCCAGGGCCAATGGCTCCTGGACCAACCCCCAGCCCCTGCCTCCTACCCAGGAGCTCTGAGGGTGCAGGGAGGGGGTCCCGGGCAGGGGCCCAGCGGGGGCACGAACCCAGGCACAGCCCCCAGCCCTGCCGGCCTGGTCAGGGCACCGGCTGCTTGGAGCAGGTGCATTACCGGAGCATTACAGAGCAGGCAGGGTGGGGGGGTTACTCAACCCCTCCCTGGTGCTGAGCCCAGCCCAACGCCCTGGGCCATGCTCCCAACTCCTTTCTTCCCTCCAGGAGGCCCCAGCCCACCCTCCCCCATGGCTAGCAGGGCCCAGCTGCTGCTGAGCTCCGGGGTCGGCAGGGATCTGGCTCCGTGTCGCCCCCCTGTCCTCCCCGCCCCCCTGTAAGGATGCTAGAAAACCTCTCCCAGCATCTCGCTGCACCAGCAGTCACCGGGCCCTCAGTGCGGCGCTATTCAGAGAGGGGCTTCCGGGCGAGACGGGAACCGACAGCCTGCCTGGCACACAGGACACTAGCCACCCCAAGCTACCTTCCCTCCTGCTGCCCTGGATCTGCACCGTGGCCACCGCAGCCTGCCTCTCTGCCCCTCCTCTCCCCACAGGAGCCTCCTTCCCCTGCCTCTCCTAACCTCTGGTCTGGTCAAAGAGCTACTGCCCCCCACCCCAGAGGTGGCTGCATTTCAGTGGTGAGCGAAGGGTACAGTCCCAGCTACCAATCCTCCGGGATGGAAAATGCCACCACCAAGATTGGGCTCTGGCAATTTGCATGTAGGCAAATCAGGTTTCTGCTGTCTCTCTCCCACCCCAGGCCCAGCCCTGCTCACTCCCATGAGGGGAGGGACATAAATCAGAGCCACTGGCCCTGCTCCAAGCACTGGTGAAGACCCAGTTCTAGATCAGAATCCAAGTCAGAAAGGCCCAGAGCGCAAGGGCGGAAGGAACCACGCCGACGATTGTCCCACCCGACACCCTGTCTAGCACGGCCCAGAGAACGTCACCCAGGTACCCTGTACTGAGCCCGAGAATGTGTGTCTGGCAGCAGGGCTGGATCTGAGAGCAGCACTGCCCAGGGCCCATTCACCACCCATGCCACACACGTGTGCCTGGCTTCTCATTGTCATTTGTCCGGCCACTGGTTCTCATTCTCTGGTAGGTACTGGCCAGGGGGCGTAGGGCATTGTACAGAGATGCAGGGGGCTGAGACAGAAGGGGAGAGGTAGCATCCCTTTAAGAGTTAAAGGGGCTCTCTCATCTCCTCTGGAACTAGATCCCGGGGCGGTTGGCAGCGGTGCCATCCCTTTCAGAGGGGACTGGGCTCTGGCACGGCGTCCTGCCTCTCCAAGACCTGCTGGACTACACTGTTCCTTTCAGAGGATCAGGCCCAGACAACTGCCCTTTCAAGAACGAGCTCAGGGGTGCATGGCCCCTTTAAGGGCTGGCGCGGGCTGCGTCACCCACAGATGCCTGACCATGGACCTGGCTCACCGGGGCCTGACACCCAAGTGCTCCTGTGACTTCAAAGTGGCCAGCAATGGAGAATGCATCCGACCCTCAGTAGGGGTATGGCTCCCGCTTGGGGCTGGACTCCGACCACAGGCAAGGGGGGAGAACATCCCAGAGAGTGGCAGGAGAACTGTGTCTTTCAGGGAGTCAGAGGCCTTCCTGATGCATGAGAGCTGATGCCCCTTCCTGCAGCTCACACAGCTACCCCACTGGTCACACGCTCAGCCAGCCCCCTATAAACGTAGCCTCAGGTCCGGATTCTGCAGCCTCTGGGGCAGGGAGCGCTGTGGGTCACATGGCGCATTGTGAATTGTTTCCTTTTTGAGCGTCTGTCAAGCCCGCCGCACTGCAGGGTCTGGGAATCAGACGAACCGGACCTGCCCACTCCTCTGGCGCTGGCCTTCTGTCTGCCACGGGACATGGCACCCCCAGGCCCTGCCCTCCCTCCCAACCCCCCCAGGTCCTTGGCACTGACCTTTCCAGGTGCTAGCACTAATCACCACCCAGCGCCCACGAGCTCCAAGCCCGTCCCGTCTGGAAGCTCCAGCCTCACTGAGCCCAGCTCAAGTGCTCTGCCCACTCCCACTCCCACACAGGGCGATGGGCATGACTGACCAGATCCACGGCCTGGCACCCCCCGCCAGCGCCACCCCATCACGGCCCGTCCTCCCCCCGTCAGCGGCTGCAGGCTGAGGCCAGACGGACTGGCAATAAGGTGCGCATGTTTCACGGCCAGAGTAATTATCTGTTGGAACAATTTCCCCAGGGTCGGGTGGATTCTCCAGGGCTGGCAACCTAAACCAAAGTTGGCTGTTTGTCTAACAGGAGTGACCGGGGGCAGGGCTCTGGTCTGGGCTGTACAGGGGGTCAGACCAGGTCACAACGGCCCCAGCCCCACACCAGCTCTGGGATGCCGCCCCCCAGCCCGTGGAGTCAGGGGCTCTCATGGCTCCTCTTGCTGCCCGGGGTTAGGAACCCCCGCGCCCCCCACACCCAGTAGGGTCTTAATCCAACATAACACTTTGCCCTGACTCTGAGAGGCAACTGACTGCAGGGGAGAGCCCCCCCACATCCCTATAGGGGGGCCAGTGGCCCCCCAGGAAGGAGAGCCCCTCAGGTCCCTATGGGGGGGCCAGTGGCTCTCAGGGAGGAGAGCCCCTCAGGTCCCTATGGGGGGGCCAGTGGCTCTCAGGGAGGAGAGCCCCTCAGGTCCCTATGGGGGGGCCAGTGGCTCTCAGGGAGGAGAGCCCCTCAGGTCCCTATGGGGGGGCCAGTGGCCCCAAGGGAGGAGAGCCCCTCAGGTCCCTATGGGGGGGCCAGTGGCTCTCAGGGAGGAGAGCCCCCGGTGGCCCCAGCTGAGCCCAAATCCATCCCCAGTAGAGGCTCCGGCTCCTTTAAGCAGCGGGATGGGGGGGGGGGGTTACATCAGCTGCCACATGGTTACTCCTCGGCCCTGCCCCTCCACATGCCGGGTGGAAAATTACTGAGATGGGGACCCCCTGCCCCGCCCCCCTCGGGGTCCCCCTGCCCCCCGGCCCCGGCTATGACCGACCCCGGCCCCCCGGGTCTCCAGCGGGCGGAGCACGGGCCCCGTGGGAACAGCGGGGGCTACCCAGGCTAGCTCCGGCCCCCGCCGGCCTGGGGCGACCCGAGGCGGGAAGATGCGGGTCGGGCTCGCCGAGCCTCAGAGCAACTAACGTAACCAAGGAGCGGAGCTACCCTGGGCCCATGGGGAGGCGAGGGGGCCCCATGACCCAGCCCCCCCCGGGCACCGCCCCCTCCCCATGAACCACCCCCCCTCCCCTGGGCACCGCCCCCAGGGCATCCCCCTTCCTTGGGCACCGCCCCCACCCCATGTACTGCCTTGGGCATCGCGCCCCCCCGGCACCGCCTCCCAGCGGTGCTGGAACAATTTTGACGGGGGGGGGCTGCTGACGGGAACCATGGAAACCATGGATTCCCTGTTTGTTGTTACTACTCCAAGCCAGGGGTGCGGCAGCCCCCCTAGTTCCAGCGCCACTGCCCCCCCGCCCCCCCAGCTCCTGCCCCCCCCGGACACCGCCCCCCCAGCGCCTGACATACCCCCCCCTCCCCATGTACCGACCCCCGGGCAGCGCCCCTCACTGACCCCTCCCCGCCCCCCAGCGCTCTGAGCCCCCCGGAGCCAGCTCCGCCCGGTCTCCCGGACCGGCAACAACCAGCGCACGGGGGGCAAAGCGCCGCCTCCGGCGCCCCCCAGCCCGACCCCCGCCGGCCCCCAGGCTCTGCGCCCCCCGCCCCCCCCAGCTGGTTCTGCGCCCCCTCACTGGCTCTGCGCCCCTCGCCCTCCAGTGACTCTGCGCCCCCCGGTGCCCCCTGGCTCCGCACCCCGCCCCTTACCCCCTCCATGCCGCCCGGGGCCGGCTCCCAGCCCGGCCAGGTGGATCCCCGCGGGGACGTTGCGTCAGCCCAGGGCAGCCCGGATCCAGCCCGCGGGCCCCGCTGCTCCTTCCCCGCCCGGGCTCCGCTGGGGACGCGGCGGCTGCTTCGCGGGGCTTCTGCTGCCGAGTTGCGGGAAAGTTTGGGAGGCTGGGGGGCAAAACCAGGCAAGCCCCGCCCCGCCCGCCGGCCCCGCCCCCCGCCGGCCGGCTCCAGCCCCGAGGCCCCCCGCGCCGCGGCCCCGCGCCCTCCTGGGGCTGGGGGGAGTGTGCTCCGCGTTCCTTCAGTGCGCGTGTAAACACAGCCTGGTGTCAGCCGGGGGCGGGGAGCTGGGCCCGCCACGGGCACGCAGAGCCATGGACACGGCCACACACACCCCGCCCTGGAGACACACACACACACACAGAGCCATGGACATAGCTAGATACACACACACCGCCCTGGAGAGACACACACACAGATACACCCTGCCAGGGAGAGACACACACACCCCCCGCCCTGGAGACACACACACCCCCTGGAGACACACACACACACAGAGCCATGGACATAGCTAGACACACACACACCCCGCCCTGGAGACACACACCCACACAGATACACACAGAGCCATGGAGAGACACACACCCCCTGGAGACACACTCAGAGCCCTGCACGCAGATCTAGACACACACACACACACACAGATACACACAGAGCCATGGAGAGACACACACCCCGCCTTGGAGACACACACACACACAGAGCCATGGACATAGCTAGACACACACACACACCGCCCTGGAGAGAGACACACACACACACAGATACACACAGAGCCATGGAGAGACACACACCCCCTGGAGACACACACACACACAGAGCCATGGACATAGCTAGACACACACACACCGCCCTGGAGAGACACACACACACACACAGATACACACCCCGCCCTGGAGAGACACACACCCCCTGGAGACACACTCAGAGCCCTGCACGCAGATCTAGACACACACACGCACCAGCCTGGAGACACACGGCTACACACCGCCACGGGGACACACAGAGCCCTGGGCACGGATAGCTGCACCCCCGCCGCCTGGGGACAATCACACACACGCACCGCCGTGGAGACAGGCGGGGACACACCCACCCACCCCCGGGCGCGCACGCAGCACCATGGACAGACCCCGAGCCCTGCGCACAGGCTCCGCCAGGGCCGAGCCCGGGGCTCTGGAACCCGCTGATCCGGGCTCGCCGGGCCCTGCTCGGCTCCGCTCGGCCCGAGCTCAGGAGCCGGGGAGCGCGCCCCGAGCCTGGCGAGCCCGGGGGCCGCAGACGCGCGCTGGGCCGGGCTCGGGGCAGGCGGAGCTGCGCGCCGCTTTCCCAGCCGGGAGCTGGAAGCGCTCGGCGGCAGGAGGGGCCCCCTCGCCCTCCCTCCCAAATCCGGACCAGATGTTTCCAGCGAAGCGCAGGAGGCAGGGACGCAGATGGGGCTGCAGGGCCCCCAGCCCCCGGCCCCGGGCCGGGCCAATTCCCCCTGCCGCGCTCCGAGTGAATTCGGCCGGAGAATTTGCTAACTCCGCTTTTTCGCTGCCTGCCCTCCCCTGAGCCCCGGCCCCCCGTGTAAACACCTGCGTCACGCGCGCTCTGCCCTCCGCCGAACGGGGCAGGGCACAGCTGGGCGCCTCCGAGTCACCATCGGCTTCGCTTTCATGCCGCGCCTTCCCTGCCAAGCGCCGCGGAAACGTGTCTTTGGACGGCCCGTCTCTCCTGCCCCCTGCCAGGGCCATGCAGCCACCTCTGGCGTGGAGCCAGCCGCCGCACAGCTGCTGGGGCAGCAAGCCAAGCCCAGTGCCGCAGGAGGGGCAGGGGGCGGTCGGGAGGCCGGGTCATTCCCCCAAGGAGGGTTAGCAGGGACAGCTGGGCTCAGACCTCCAGGCCCTGAGGGGCTGCAGGGCTCAGCTGCTCAGTGTGACTGTGTCTGACACACAGAGCCCCAGACCCGGGGCAATGCAGTGCCCCCTTCTGGGCCTCCTTCACTGCTGCCTCCTGCGGGGACAGTGGAGTCAGCACTGTGCCCAGGGAGAGGTCCCCGCAGAGCCCCGCGCTGCCCCCTGCGGACGCTGGGTCTGCCACCCGGTTCTGACTGCGGCCCAGTCTGACTGGGCACATGGGCTCTGGCGAGGTCACGGCCCCGGGGGGCGCCAGCCGGCTGCAGGGAGCTGGTGTCTTCGTGGCCTCTGTGTGTGGGCATCTCCATTTCTGCCCTCAGCTGCACAGGTGCCCGGGTTCTCCCGTGCGGCTCCCGGCCTGGTGCTCTCCAGCCCCTTAGCCCAGAGGGCACAGGCCGTGTATGGCCCCCACGCTGTAGGAAGGTGGCATCTCTGGTGGGTGGGGGCTGGTCTGGTCTGCCCTTTCTCTGTGTTGCTCTGAGCCTGGCATTTAACCCCTAACCCCCTGCCCACTGAGGCAAAGGAGAAAACAAGGACTGAGGGGCCTACGTTGGGGTGAGAGCTTGAACCCCCCCTGCTCCCCACTCTGGGACCCTGAGCCTGCGAGGCCAATGCACCGAGCATTTCCTTCTCCTGTGTTCAAACTGAGGAAACTCCACCCCAGCACGTGGCAGGAAGGAGGGTGCTGCCCAGCGAAGCATTTCAGCTGGATCCGGGGACGGCAAAGTGAGCCTCAATGCACGTGGCAGCTCTGCTTTGCCATCTGCTGCGCGCTAACATCTCCCTTCCGCACTGCGCCCACACAGGGCAATACGGCAGCACACGGCTCCTCTGTCTCCTGAAACCCACCTGGGCCGTAGCTCGTAGTGCTGCGAAGGGCTGGCGTGCCGGGGAAGGCCTGGATCTGAAACATACAGTGAACAGCGCTCCCGGGATCGGGGGACTGACGAGATGCACTGGGCTGGCTGCTCTGCACAGGGGTGAGCCCGCCCTCAGGCAGTAACTGACCGTCACACTTGAGGTTCCCAGCACAGAGCAGGGGACGGACCTGCTTAGGTGCCTTTGTCCAGGACAGTTCTTGTATGGCTGTAATGGCTTTAAGGCGACACTGGGGAATTCTCTCCTGAGTCTCCCACTGGCAGGCCATATCCGCCTTGCCTTCCGACTTCTGAGCTGCCAGGACCAACACTGCTGAGCTCCCCAGGGGATAAACACAGAGCCAGAGAGTTGTACGCTTCCTGCTAGCAGGTAGTGCCAGGCCCTGCTTGTGAGCCTCAGCCCCGCTCCTCTCCAAGGCACTGAGCACTACAGCCCAGCCCCACTTACCTCCACATTTGAAAGAAAAGCTCCCCATAGTAACAAACCTGACACACTCTGGGTATTTTTGATGACTACAAGTGGCTAAAATCCTGCAATCCAGAATGTTTAGTTCAGGTTCCTAGAGCTCGTTAGCCAGGCTGGCTGTTCAGAAGGGTGAATCAGCAGAGAAATAATACAGGCTTTCTTTTACCACAGTTAAAAGCCATTAAAATATCAATATTAGATAAATCTGATAAGGCCGTATTCTGCCATCATTACTCTAGCTAAGTAGTACCTTACTCCGCAAGAATTAGAGGGGGCTCAAAGAAGGGAGACAAGAATGAAGGGCCTGGATAAACTCAGCTGAAGAGAGACAGAAAAGATGGGAGGTGAAAAGAGAGGGGATGAATCAGAGGGGACTGGACAGAGTGGATGAATGGAATACGCAAGCTAGAGGGGGAATGTTGTTCACCCTGTGTCTGAATCCAAGAATAAAGGGGCAGTTCAGTGACAATGAAAGTGGACAAACTCAAAATGAAGAAAAGGAAATACACACATATCCGGTGGAACTCACTGCCACTGGATGTCACTGATGCCATAACTTAGCAAGATTTGAAAAACGATCAGCGGTTTCTCTGGATAGTGAGACTGAGTTATAATAACAAATATTAAACAATAGTCAAGAGTTTTAGAAGGAATATTAACCACTCCCCTGACAAAGAGACCATTAGCTCATCTAATCTGACCCCTGTGTAGCAACAGGCCAGAGAATTTCATTCAAGAGATGGAGAATTCACCATTGCCCTCAGTAGCTTGTTCCAGTGGTTAATCAGCCTCACTGTTAGAAATGAGTCTGTGTCTCCTTTACTTTGTGCACTGGCTGCGGAATAAGGAACAATGGATCCACCACAGGAATAAAAGGCACAAGGGCACATCAGGAACCCGCATTTGATGCCGATGATGTCATATTATTTTTATCTAAACCAAATATTTCCCTAAAATTTGTTTTTAGAGAAGTGCAGGACTGTGGGCAAGCGTCTGGATTTAAAGTCAATTACGCCAAATCTGAAATGTTCCCTATAAACCTGCCAGACTCTGAAAAGTCTCTCCTCCTGAAAACGTTCGGGTACAAAATGGGCAACAAATTCTATGAGATAGGTGAGAATTCAAATCTCAGACAGCCTAGAATTGCTCTATGATTTAAATGTGAAGACACGGCATCAGGAAATGAGCAGGGCCCTGGAGGGGTGGGGGAAGCCTGCGATTTCTGGGTTGGGAAGAATAGCCACAGTCAAAAGGACTATTCCACCAAGGATAGCTTTCCTGTTTCAAAATGTCTCTGTTGTTACCCCAGATAAAACCCCTAGCAGGACCCACAAAGGATGTTATTAGACTTTATATGGAGTAAGAAAAGACCAGGGAAGTGAGCAGATGCTTTGTACAAGACCATTGAACAGGGTGGGCTCACTGTTCAAATCTTCTCTGGTGCTATCAAGCTAGTCAGCTCAAAGCAGTACTGGGGGTACTCTAACCTGGACAAACCTTGGGTCTTTATGGAACAAGAAACTTGGGGCAGTGTAAACATCCCTAGGCTACCACGGATGGATAAAAAAAAATCACACCGGAAATTTACACACCTCTTTAGCAAAGGCTGCTCTGTGGGTTTGGGCTAGAACTAGGGCCCACATCAGTTTCTTTTCCCTCACCATGACACCCCCTGAAAATAATCCAACTCTTAACCCCAATCGCAAACCAGATTGCTTCACAGGTCGGGAGAGCCCTGGAATACACACAGATGGCCAGCCGTTCAGTAAAGACACTTCTCTAACTTATTTAGAGATCAAAACCAACTTTAACTGGCCCACTTTCCCCTGGTATGAGTACTTCAAGTCAGGCATTAGGTTTCTCAACTTTCTAGAACACCTAGGCAGCAAGCTAACTTTAGTAGAAGCCATGGCATCTGGTCAGTTAGGAAACAAAAAAATTATAACCTAATTCAAACCATGCCTTTGCAGGTAGCTTTCTAACAAAAAAAGGGTCCATAGACGACCTGCTGGGAAAAGGATGTGGGGAGACAAATTACCCCAGAAATGGGGCTTGATCTGGAAAAGAGGACATCAGTGACCTCCGTCTGTAGCACAAAAAAAGAAAATGTTTTTAAGAACATGGTTGCAGTGATACCTCACACAAGGCAGGTGTCATAAATAGCAAGGGGAAGGGTAAACCCCTTAAAATCCCTCCTGGCCAGAGGAAAAATCCTCTCACCTGTAAAGGGTTAAGAAGCTCGGATAACCTCGTTGGCACCTGACCAAAATGACCAGTGAGGAGACAAGATACTTTCAAAAGCTGGGGGGAGGGAAAAACAAAGGGTCTGTCTGTGTGATGCCTTTGCCGGGGACAGAACAGGAATGGAGTCTTAGAATTTAGTAAGTAATCTAGCTAGATCTGCGTTAGATTCTGATTTCTTTAAATGGCTGAGAAATTGGGCTGAGCTGAAAGGAATGGATATTTCTGCCTTTGTGTCTTTTTGTAACTTAAGGTTTAGCCTAGAGGGATTCTCTATGTTTTGAATCTAATTACCCTGTAAGGTATTTACCATCCTGATTTTACAGAGGTGATTCTTTTTGCTTTTTACTTCTTCTATTAAAATTCTTCTTTTCAGAAACTGATTGCTTTTTCATTGTTCTTAAGATCCAAGGGTTTGGGTCTGTGGTCACCTATGCAAATTGGTGAGGACTTTTACCAAACCTTCCCCAGAAAGTGGGGTGCAAGGGTTGGGAGGATTGGGGTGGGGAAGACGTTTCCAAACAACGCTTTCCTAATAAAAATAAACCCAGATAAACGTTTGGTGGTGGCAGTGGAAGTCCAAGGGCAAAGGGTAAAATAGTTTGTACCTTGGGGAAGTTTTAACCTAAGCTGGTAAAAGTAGGCTTAGGAGGTTTTCATGCAGGTCCCCACATCTGTACTCTGGAGTTCAGAGTGGGGAAGGAACCTTGACAGCAGGTTAAAAACACATTGAATAGGGATGCATGTTGGGGAAATGGTGGTGAAAGAGGAGGTTTTGTGCACAGGTAGTGGACCTCTAGACAAATTAGAGGATTGGGCCAAAAGAAATCTGATGAGGTTCAACAAGGACATGTGCAGAGTCCTGCACTTAGGACGGAAGAATCCCATGCACCGCTACAGACTAGGGACCGAATGGCTCGGCAGCAGTTCCGCGGAAAAGGACCTAGGGGTTACAGTGGACGAGAAGCTGGATAGGAGTCAACAGTGTGCCCTTGTTGCCAAGAAGGCCAATGGCATTTTGGGATGTATAAGTAGGGGCATTGCCAGCAGATCGAGGGACGTGATCATTCCCCTCTATTCGGCATTGGTGAGGCCTCATCTGGAGTACTGTGTCCAGTTTTGGGCCCCACACTACAAGAAGGATGTGGAAAAATTGGAAAGAGTCCAGCGGAGGGCAACAAAAATTATTAGGGGGCTGGAACACATGACTTATGTGGAGAGGTTGAGGGAACTGGGATTGTTTAGTTTGCAGAAGAGAAGAATGAGGGGGGATTTGATAGCTGCTTTCAACTACCTGAAGGGGGGTTCCAAAGAGGATGGCTCTAGACTGTTCTCAATGGTAGCAGATGACAGAACGAGGAGTAATGGTCTCAAGTTGCAGTGGGAGAGGTTTAGGTTGGATATTAGGAAAAACTTTTTCACTAGGAGGGTGGTGAAGCACTGGAATGGGTTACCTAGGGAGGTGGTGGAATCTCCTTCCTTAGAAGTTTTTAAGGTCAGGCTTGACAAATCCCTGGCTGGGATGATTTAATTGAGGATTGGTCCTGCTCTGGGCATGGGGTTGGACTAGATGACCTCTTGAGGTCCCTTCCAACCCTGATATTCTATGATTCTATGACCTGGCTAGTCATTGGAGGGTCTGGGGATGCAGTCCGTATCCACACATCCCAAACGGATGGGTATTGCCAAATGACCCTTTGCTAATCCTCCTGGGGCTTCCTAGCAGGAACAGTCACATGGGGAGGAATGAAGAATTAACCTCTCAGCTGCTCGTGGCTGCTTGGCTGCTAGTGGCCTCTCAGTCCTCACTGGAAAAAGAAAAACAGCCCAATCATCGAGGAATGGTTAAAAAAATGTGGGAGGTTGTGGTTATGGAAAAAGTATGTACCCAGCCAAACGGACAGAGGGCAGGTGGATACTTAGGGATCTGGTTACCTTTATTCAGAACGCAGACAAAGTACCTTCTCCTGCAAAACGCCCGGCACACCTGGCCAGTTTTTTTTTTTAATATTAACAGTTAACAGCCATACCTGATCTGGTAAATATGTGTATAGAGAGATTTCACTGAACTGAATAAAATCACTAGAAACGACACAGGTGTTCAATGATGCTCACTCTGCACTATGGTGACACCCTGTTAAACAGAAGGATCTGACATTGTCTGTTTAAGCACAAGCTCACTCTCGTAATGATGGTTGAGTTTCTGATATTTACATGGCAGGATTTGTGATCGTGTTAACACTTCTGAAATAAGGAGGTTTTTGGTTTTGGTTTTGAAAGAAGAAGAAATCAGGACATTTCTAGCCTTTGTGGTTGCAGCAAAACACTTGAAAATGTGAACAGTAGAGCCTCGAAAACTAGAGCTCAAATTAAAACAATCCAAAATTTAAAAAAAAAAGAGAGAAAAAGAAATGTGGTCTGATCTCTGAACGAACTTGTCTGGCTTCAGATTTCAGTCCTGGGTCTGCTAGTACCGGATTTTCTCCCTGGGAAGGTCCTTAGGTCCTCTCACCAGGCCGCCTCTCTCTTTGTTTGGACAAGCTGGACAGCCCGAGCTCTCCGGCTCTCGTTGTCAGGGATTTTCTCCAGCCCTCCATTCAGTTTTTGCACCTTCTCCAATTTTCTCAACATCCTTTTAAAAACATGGACCCCAGAACTGGCTGCAGTGCTCAGAATCCGTCTCCCCAATGGCATAATCAGAGGTAAACCCCCCTCCTTGCCCCCACTCTCCTGTATATACACTCCAGGATCACATCAGCCCTTGGGCTCACAGCATGGCCCTGGGAGCTCACAAGGAGTCTTTTGTCCACTCTGCCCCCTGGATCCTTCCCAGGATACAGCCCCCCTCTCTTCAGATGTGGTCAGAATCCCTTGTTCCTACATGTAGGACCTGGCATCTGGCTGTTTCAGCAAACCTCTACCGATTAGAGCGGAAGATGACTGTCATGGAGGCAGATTATTTTACCTTGCACCTTCCCCTGAGCAATGGGTACTCGCCGCTGTTGGACTAGCAGGACCTGGGGTCTGACCTGGCCTGGCAGTTCTATGTTCCTTGCAGATCTGGCAGAATTAGGCCTCAAATTTCCCACCCCCACATTTAACCAATGGATATTTCAATGCACCCAGACCCCCTGGGGTCCTGCTTTCTGACCACCAGGGAATGTCTGCAATGTTCCTCATCCCCGTCCTTGGAAGGCACAGCGGGGGCCGCAGAGACCTCTCCCTCCTAGGGAGGAAGGCTGGGGGCACGTGGCATTAATCTGGCACCAGTCGTTGGTCGGTAGCTGCAGGCTAGAGTCATGGTGCTCTGGATGGGCGGAAAGCACCGCAATGCAGGGCGCCTGGCACAGGACCTGGGCACGACCTGGTTCACGCACAACAGGGAACGAGTTTGTTCCCACCTCAGTTACAAATAGCAGAAGACGATCCCTCCCCCCAGCCCTTGCAGACTCCAGCCCCTCTCATGCACAGGTGGCCCGGCCCCCCCAGCCTCCCAAGCTGGCGTGGCTGGCTCTGCGAGGGGGCTCCCAGACCAGGCAGATCCCTCAGTGCGGCCCAGATGAGCCTGTCACAGACAATGTTCCTGCTGCCACGTCTTGCCGCCCGCTGATGCGTGGCACAGCACAGCATGCTGCCATCTGGGGATGGCAGCCGGTGCCGAGACATCCAGGCCACGCTCACCAACCACGAGGAGCAGCGCCCTGCCCGCAGCACCCAGCCTGCCATGTGCCCCCCTCCCATACTAACATCTCCGAATCCTGGCTTCACACTCCCAGCTCCGGGAGAGTCAGGGCCCAGCCCCCAACGTGAGCTCCCCGGGGCACCCTCCTGCCCTCCCCAGAGCTGCCCCTTCCCTCCCAGCACGCCCAGGACCATGCTCAAGCCAACCCCTCCGCTGCCGGCAGCCTCCTGAACACCTGCATCCATCCGCGAGTGCTGTGCCCTGTGCCCCTGACCCCATAGAATCATAGAATATCAGGGTTGGAAGGGACCCCAGAAGGTCATCTAGTCCAACCCCCTGCTCGAAGCAGGACCAATTCCCAGTTAAATCATCCCAGCCAGGGCTTTGTCAAGCCTGACCTTAAAAACCTCTAAGGAAGGAGATTCTACCACCTCCCTAGGTAACGCATTCCAGTGTTTCACCACCCTCTTAGTGAAAAAGTTTTTCCTAATATCCAATCTAAACCATGAGGAGATGGCCGGGGGGGGGGTGTGTGTGTGCGGGGGGCTGGCTTGGAGGGTTTGTCCCCAGCTGTACAGAGCGACTGTGATGTTCTCACTGTGAGGCAGCAGCAGGCTGGGCTGGGGTCCCCTGGAAGCAGCGCTGACCTTGCACCCCTCCCCCAACTCCTGCTGCACCCCACTGCACGCTGCGGCTTGGCAGGGGAAGATTTCTATGGCCATTCCCCTGCAGATCACAAAGGGCCTGTCTCTCCGCTGGCGTGAGCAGTGCCAGGGCCCCCAGCTGGCCCCAGACCCACCATGTGGTCCCAGCCGCTGGGCCTGGTCCCTCCGAGGGGGCTCCGAGGTGCCAGGGCCCGGGTCGGTCGGCAGCACAAGCCCAGCTCCTCTCCCTTGCTGGCTTCCTCGCAGCAGGGCAGCCCCACGCCTGCTCTGCCTGGTGCCGCCAGGCCTGGGGCACGACTCTGAGATGCAGCCACTGCTTGGGGGGAGCCGAGCCGGAGAGGTGCCGGGCCAGGTACGGGCAGCCCAGCTGCTGCTCACGAAGGCCTGGCGGGGGGTTTATTGACCACAGTGGATTATCCACCCCCAACTCCCCTGCCTCTCTGGCATCACAGCCTCCACCCACTGGCCCTGCCGAGCGAGGCCTCGGGTAGCGCCTTCGCGGCGCTCGGCTGAGGGATGGTGGCTACGGGATGACAGCAGCTCCCACCAGGGGACTGCAGCCCTGGGCCCGAGTGACGGGAGGGAGACTGTGGGCTGGACCCACCCCTGGCATAAATCACTGGGGTGCCCTCAGCTTGGGCAGCTGCCCTGGGAGGCCAGCACTGCGGGATGGGGCGAGACTGCCGTGATGCTTCCCCAATGCAGCTCCTCCTGGTTAGCTCCACACAGTCACAGCAAGGGGGAGAGGGCAGGCGATCACTCAACGGGTAGTGATCAATGGCTCCATGTCTAGTTGGCAGCCGGTATCAAGTGGAGTGCCCCAAGGGTCGGTCCTGGGGCCGGTTTTGTTCAATATCTTCATAAATGATCTGGAGGATGGTGTGGATTGCACTCTCAGCAAATTTGCGGATGATACTAAACTGGGAGGAGTGGTAGATATGCTGGAGGGCAGGGATAGGATACAGAGGGACCTAGACAAATTGGAGGATTGGGCCAAAAGAAATCTGATGAGGTTCAATAAGGATAAGTGCAGGGTCCTGCACTTAGGACGGAAGAACCCAATGCACAGCTACAGACTAGGGACCGAATGGCTAGGCAGCAGTTCTGCGGAAAAGGACCTAGGGGTGACAGTGGACGAGAAGCTGGATATGAGTCAGCAGTGTGCCCTTGTTGCCAAGAAGGCCAATGGCATTTTGGGATGTATACGTAGGGGCATTGCCAGCAGATCGAGGGACGTGATCGTTCCCCTCTATTCGACATTGGTGAGGCCTCATCTGGAGTACTGTGTCCAGTTTTGGGCCCCACACTTCAAGAAGGATGTGGATAAATTGGAGAGAGTCCAGCAAAGGGCAACAAAAATGATTAGGGGTCTGGAACACATGACTTATGAGGAGAGGCTGAGGGAGCTGGGATTGTTTAGCCTGCAGAAGAGAAGAATGAGGGGGGATTTGATAGCTGCTTTCAACTACCTGAAAGGGGGTTCCAAAGAGGATGGCTCTAGACTGTTCTCAATGGTAGCAGATGACAGAACGAGGAGTAATGGTCTCAAGTTGCAGTGGGGGAGGTTTAGATTGGATATTAGGAAAAACTTTTTCACTAAGAGGGTGGTGAAATACTGGAATGCGTTACCTAGGGAGGTGGTAGAATCTCCTTCCTTAGAGGTTTTTAAGGTCAGGCTTGATAAAGCCCTGGCTGGGATGATTTAACTGGGAATTGGTCCTGCTTCAAGCAGGGGGTTGGACTAGATGACCTTCTGGGGTCCCTTCCAACCCTGATATTCTATGATTCTATGATTCTATGGTGGGGGGTGGGACGGGACGGCCGGGGGGCATTGGTCTGCGAGCCAGCAGGCGGCTATAACCCTGATGCCCCGCGCGGGTCAATGCCACCAGCCCAGGCCTGTTCCCCTGCTGGAGCGGTGCCATCCCCGGCCAGGCGGAGCCCGCCAGTCGAAGCCCGGTGCGTCTCTTGCTTTCTCCTCCTTTCCTGACAGCTTGCTGGTCGCCGTGGTGGGGGGCAGTGTTCAATAGGCCACCATTGATTGTTGTGGATGGTGGGGAGGGGTCTGAGGGGGGCCGAGGCCTTGCTAGACACTTTGGGATCTGAGATGGAAGCACCGGGGCGGGGGCAGCTGGGGCGGGAAGGAGCCTTGTGCGTCTCACAGGGCAGAAATGCCCCCCCCCCGGCAGAGCCCTGAACGCCAGGTGCCCAGACATGGCATCAGCCCTCTGCACTTGGGCCGAATCTCCCCTCCTAAGCTCCCCTGCCCCCCAAGAGCTAAGGGGGCCCAGGTGGGTTTGATCACATGCCTCCCTAGCAATTGTAGGGGGGCTGGTTAGGGGGGCAAGGTGCTGAGGCAGGGGTAATCACCCTGCTTTCGGGGAGGTGTGTCCCAGAGCGGCAGGGTTAGACGCTCACGCAGGCCAAGCCCAGCGCTTGGCTTCTGCCTTTCCCCTAATTATCCCAGAGGAACTGGGACCAGGTCCAGGTGCAGTTAGAGGCGCCCCACCCCGCTGCTCCTTTCCCCACCCCTGGGTGCAGCGGGGATGCAGTGGGGCAGGGGTGAAAGGTGCCAGCTTCCTGGTGCAGCATGAGTCCAGGAGGGAACTGGCCGAAATCATCCCCTTGTCCCCAGCCTCTGAGGGTGCTAGCCAGCCCTGAGACACCCCCTCCCGAGCTCTTCCTCGGCCCCCCTGCTGCAGCTCCCACTGGGCCACTGCAGCCCAGGCCCCACTGCCGGCTGCCAGGGGCCAGGTCCCAGCCTCTGAATGCAGCAGAACTAGTTTGCCGGCTGCTCAGGTGCTGAGCAACAAGGAATTGGAGCTATTACCCTGACCTTGTCTCCCTGACCTTGCCCTCCCTTTGGGGGAAAGGGGCAGCCTTGACTGTGGGGAGGAGGGAGAGGGGAAGAACGGGCGGCATGGTGCCCCCCAGTGGTGCCAGGCCCCACACAGAGGCAGCTGCAGGAAAGCCCCTGGTGCGGGGTTCAGTGGTCACCTGTCCCCAGGGGAAGTGGAGGGCACTAACCCCAGGCAGTCAGGGCCAGATTAATCTTTTGTGGGCCTGGCGCCAAACATATTTGTGGGCCCCCATAGGGGCAATGGAGCCTGGTGTGGAGAGGTCAGTCCCCAGAGCGAGGGGTGGCCAGGGACAATGGGGCATGGCATGGCAGGGGCACTATTCACAAACCGCCAGACGCACACTGGCCTCCCTGGCCCTGTGGTGCCAACATGCCCCTTCCCCTCTGGGGCGGGCCCATGCCATGCCACGCAGCCCCCCCCCAACATCCCCCAGCTCCCTAGGGCCAGAGCCCCCCAAACCTGCTTCAATGCCCCACGCCCCCTCAGACTCCCCCACAAATGCACAGTGCCCTGCACAAGACCACCCCACCCACAGCCCCACCACAACTGCCCAGCACCCCACACAGAACCCCCACTCCCTAGTGCCCAACACACACAGATGCTCCCCGCCCCTTCACAGTCCAGCACCCCCCCCCGCCCCCCCCGACCCAGTCCTCAAGCCCTGCCGGGAGGCGACTATATCTGCCAGGCTGAGCCGGCAGCATAGCCAGGCCCGGTCCCAGGGCCGGGAATCACTCCGGCCCCTCGGGAGTGGTGAGATCAGCCAGGCCAGGACCTGCCTCAGCCGCGGTCCCTCAGGACTGACTTGCCTGGAGGGGCCCAGCCAAGTCTCCCACATGTCCTGTCACCCCCCACAGCTGAGACCGGCCAGGCTTCTGCCCCAGTCCCAGGAGGCTCAGCTCCGGGGAGACAGGTGGGACCCCACAGATGGTGGGAAGCAGAGACTGGAGTCCGGCCAGGGGGCAGAGAGGAGCCCTCGGGCAGCCGGCGGGCAGGCCAAGAGGAGCAAGTGGTGGGCGGGGGGAGCCAGCGGGGTCTCGGGGCGCAGGGCAAGCAGAGCAGGCTGGGGCCCCTTCTGAGCATGGGCCCGGCTCCATGGAGCGCTGTAAACCCAGCACAGTGGGCAGCCAGTGAGCCGGAGGATCAGTCCCTGCTTTACTCTGCTGGGATTCTGGGGTTTCTCATTCTCAGAGGAAAGCCGGACCCTCCGGTGTCTGTGCTGGGGGTGGGGTAGGAACGAGCTTCGTACCCACCACGCCGGGGGCAGAGCCCTGTGCTCAGCCTCATGGGTGTGGGCGGCTCTGCAGCGGTGCTGGCCCTGGTGTGAGCCCTGCCCAGGGGATGTGTCCCCCGGCCAGCAAAGAGCCGCAAGATGCGGGTGACTGCACGTCTCTCTAGCACTGGCCGGGGGCGCTAGTTTGGGGGTCCGATTCCCGGCCTCACTGATCTCATGTGGCAGCGAGTTCCCAATCCATAGGCCCCGGCTGCCTCGTGGGAAACACTCTGGCATTCTCCATTTGGGCTTCTGTGGCCTCTTCCCTCCCACTCCCCCGCCCGCCCCCCTGTGCTTGGACCCATGGGAAGTTGGCGGGCGCGACCCAGCGTCTCCACCCCAGTCATTAGAGGGTATTGCTCAACTCCAGCGCTCTGAAGTAACCAGTTCCAGCCCCCTCGGGCGAGACCCTCTCCAGGCCGCTGACTGCATCCGGCTCTGAGCCCCTCTGTTCTGCCTGAGACAGGACGTCCAGAGCTGCCCATGGCTGCGCCCCGCGGCTTTACGCAACATTTCCCGTCGTTCTCGTCCCCCTCCTGCTTGTTTGCTTTCCTGCCCAGCGGCGGCCCACGCCGCGCCCCACGCCGCACGGCCTGCGGGGTGCGCGACCTCTGGCTCTGCCGGGCTCCGGCTTGCTCAGCAGTGCGCTCCTGCTGCCTTGCTGGCGGGCTGGGGCTCTCGGAGGGGACAGGGAGCTGATGCCAGGACTATCATCACAGCAGTGCTGCTTACCTAGCGTACGTGGTACCTCGTGCCGGGATCAGCCCTCCGCACTGGGGCGAATTTCCCTTCTCGGCTCCCCCCACCCCCGAGAGTGAAGAGATCCCAGGTGGGTTTGATCTCTTCTCCAGGGCTTGTCTAATCACGTCGTTTTGTGTCGGCTGCAGATTTAGCTCCCTCACCCGTCCAGATCGTTAATAAACGTGGTAACAGCACCAGCCAGGTATGGAACATGGGGACCGATACAGGACATCAGGGCCTGGGACAGAACCCTGGGGCCGATACAGGACATCCAGGCCTGGGACAGAACCCTGGGGCCGATACAGGACATCCAGGCCCGGGACAGAACCCTGCGGCCGATGACATCAGGGCCTGGGACAGAATCCTGCGGCCGATACAGGACATCCAGGTCCAGGACAGAACCCTGCGGCCGATGACATCAGGGCCTGGGACAGAACCCTGGGGCCGATACAGGACATCCAGGCCCGGGACAGAACCCTGCGGCCGATGACATCAGGGCCTGGGACAGAACCCTGGGGCTGATACAGGACATCCAGGCCCGGGACAGAACCCTGTGGCCGATGACATCAGGGCCTGGGACAGAACCCTGCGGCCGATACAAGACATCCAGGTCCAGGACAGAACCCTGCGGCCGATGACATCAGGGCCTGGGACAGAACCCTGGGGCCGATACAGGACATCCAGGCCCGGGACAGAACCCTGTGGCCGATGACATCAGGGCCTGGGACAGAACCCTGCGGCCGATACAGGACATCCAGGCCCGGGACAGAACCCTGCGGCCGATGACATCAGGGCCTGGGACAGAACCCTGGGGCCGATACAGGACATCCAGGCCCGGGACAGAACCCTGCGGCCGATGACATCAGGGCCTGGGACAGAACCCTGCGGCCGATACAAGACATCCAGGTCTGGGACAGAACCCTGTGGCCGATGACATCAGGGCCTGGGACAGAACCCTGGGGCCGATACAGGACATCCAGGCCCGGGACAGAACCCTGCGGCCGATGACATCAGGGCCTGGGACAGAACCCTGGGGCCGATACAGGACATCCAGGCCCGGGACAGAACCCTGTGGCCGATGACATCAGGGCCTGGGACAGAACCCTGCGGCCGATACAAGACATCCAGGTCTGGGACAGAACCCTGTGGCCGATGACATCAGGGCCTGGGACAGAACCCTGGGGCCGATACAGGACATCCAGGCCCGGGACAGAACCCTGCGGCCGATGACATCAGGGCCTGGGACAGAACCCTGGGGCCGATACAGGACATCCAGGCCCGGGACAGAACCCTGGGACCACTGTTCCCTCGAAGCTGTGCGCGCAGACAGATCCTAAACCCCGCGCACAAGGCAAAACACCTCGTGCACAAATATTTGCACAGAAGAAATTTTTTGCGCACACAGCCTGTCAAAAATTAGAGGGAACATTGCCTGGGGCCGATACAGGACACCAGGGCCCGGTACAGAACTTGGGGACTGATACAGGACATCAGGGCCGGGGACAGAAACCTGGGGCCGATACAGGACATCCCAAAGGAACAGTGCACCCTGCATACCAGCCCCGCTGACACCCCCCACCCCACCCCCGCTTACCAGCTAGGGTGACCAGACAGCAAATGTGAAAAATCGGGACAGGGGATGGGGGGGGCGGGTAATAGGAGCCTATATAAGAAAAAGACCCAAAAATCGGGACTGTCCCTATAAAATTGAGACAGCTGGTCACCCTATTACCAGCCCCGCTGAGCCCCCCTTGCTTAGCAGCCCCGCTGACCCCCAGCTTACCAACCCAGCTGACCTCCCAGCACTCAAACAAGTTTACAGTGACACTGAGAATCCATTTATGTAACAAAGCCCAGTGTGCAGTGGCCACATATAACATCAAATCATAATGCGCATTCTAGAGCCTGGACTTAGTCACTGGGTTACTGTCCTGTCTAGCAGAGCATCGGCCCCCAGAGCCCCTGCGGTCATGGGACGAGCAGGCTGTCGGTTGCTCTCCCCGGGGAAGGACGCATCGGGTTTGTGCTCCGAGACAGGGCAGTCCAGCTGCATACCTTTGTTCCAGATCAGGCACCCCGGCTGTTTGTGTCCTCCTGTAATCTCCTCTCCTGTACACCCCCAGTCTTGCCATTTGCACCTGGCCCCCTGTGCAACCAGGCAGTCAAGGCACAGTTAGAGTGACCCATAGCAAGTGTAAAAAAATCGGGACATTTTGGGGGGGTAATAGCTGTGTATAAGACAAAGCCCCTAATACTGGGACAAAGCCGATATTATTAGGACATCTGATCACCCTATGCACAGTACCCCAATGGCCTGGCAGGGTGAGCATTGTCAGTTCCTCCAGCCTGAAAGAACCTCTCGGCCGTACGTCACGTCCTGGTGACACGCCTGAACTCCAGGGCCTTAAGAACACACTTTTCCATATTGATACATAGCTCCTCTCTATCATGTACAGATGTTTTGCAATGATTCAGATGACAGCGGGCTACTAGCCCAAGGGAAAGACCTCACATGCCAACTGTGACTGGGATCTCAGGGCTACGCTAAGATTGCAAACTGCAAAGAATGGGGCAGACAATCCCCAGAACCGGTGGTTATTCTAATACTTAGATTTACCAAGCCAGTGACAAAACAGCTTCTACAGCACCTTACTGGTTACCCGGAAGCCAAAACACAGTTCCCTAAAAGCAACCCAGCCTTGGGCTTCCTCTCAGACAGCCAAGTTAAATATGATGAGGATTACTGAAAATCTTGTTCATCATCTGAAAAAGTTCTACCAATCCCAAAGGATCGGACACAGCACCCGCCCGGGTCAATGAATATTTCAGATCTTACCCAAACATAAGCTTACAGCCAATTCTTATTAACTAAACTCATATTTATTAAAAAAGAAAAGAGAGTAGTGTTGGTTAGAAAATCATTGTACAGACAGACTGGAATAAAAGTCTTAGGTTAGTTTCACAGTAGAGATGGTGAGCTCAGAGGTGCACCGAGTTCTTTCAGTCCAATGTTCAATATCAGAGTGACCCAGAATGGAACTGGAGAGCTCAGTCTTGCGGCTCAAATCTCCCCTGATGAAGCATAAGCAGATTTGAGACGAAAGGACCAGGTCCTTCCAAAAGCCCTTTACACATTTTCAGCCTCTTGACCCAGGCAGTCCTGGGGTGAACAACAGTGTCTTGGAAGTAACCTTCTGTTTCCTAAACATCCCTGGAAATTAGCTACATGGATTAACGTAAGGCAATTGCCTGTCTCCCACCATTTGCAGGTGGTTTGCTGTATACTTCAAAGAGAAATCGAGACAGTGATATCACTATGATACACTTCATTTAAATGTTAATATCTCCTTTTGATCTCTGAATTAACAGAATACAGCGACAGGACAGAACGGAACTGTTTGGTTACAGTGTCAACCTCTAACAATACATATGGTAAAAGAAAAGGAGGACTTGTGGCACCTTAGAGACTAACCAATTTATTTGAGCATGAGCTTTCCTGAGCTACAGCTCACTTCCACACGGCTGTTACTCTGAAACAATACGTATGTAAACACACAAAACCACAAACATTACCTACTAATGCCTTTAAAGGTTGAACCTGGGTTAATTAGCCTGCTGGTTGTGTCACCCTTTCTGGCCCTGTGTCACACCAACTTTGCGCAGATATCCCGATAAAACCCTCAGCGCCCCATGTGCCTGCTGCCAGCTGGCAGAAAGCGGTCCCTGGCTCACAGGTCTTTGTCTCTGTACGTGGCCCGGGGGGGTCACTATATAACCCCCCTTTGAGGGGCAGGAGAAGTTGAGAAGATGGGGAGGGGCCAGAGGCTAGGATGCCCATGTTGGTTGTGAGCACATGGGCGGCTGAGCCCAGGGATCTGTGCCACACGCCAGCGCAGCGTGAAGGAGAGCAGGCTGCTCCCTGCTGCACTAGGTCAGGGATAATCAGCCACCCAGCTGGGCAGCGCATTAGCTCAGGACATTCTCGCTAGCTCGTGAGCCGGGATCACCCCAAGTTATCCCCGTCATAGGCGCCATGCTCAGCACCTGCTAGCGGCTCTGCCGATCAGCTCCTCCCCCTCCCTCCCAGCGCCTCCCGCCATCAGCTGTTCCGCAGCCTGCAGGAGGCGCTGGTGGGGGAGGAGAGGGGGCAGGCAAAGGCAGGTGGAGGAGGGCAGAATGGGGTGGGGGTGGGGCAGAATAGGGTCCTGGGGCGGGGTGGGGGTTGAGCCCCTCCGGGAACTTGGTGCCTCAGATCCCCCTAAGCAACCCCTGTGCCACTCGGGGAGCCAGGCCGGGCAGCCGGTCGGCTGGAACACGCAGCGGCCCTCGGAACGTCACATCTGTGCCTGGCTTAGGACAATCCAGCCCGCTGCTGCCTCCGCGCCGGGCTCTGCTCCCACTTACTCTGGTGTCAATCCAGAGTGAGTCCCCTGCCTGCATTGAGGCTGGCATCATGGGGAGCAGGATGGTGCCCAGTTCCTACGATCCGTTTTGCAGTGGTGCCCAGCAGCCAGCTTGGGAGGGTCCCGTGGCACTGGGCTCAGCACACAAGCAGGATGGTGCTGCGTCACCAGCAGCTCCCACGGTCAGCGCTCAGGGGGTCTGCAGACCCCTGGCACTCACTGTGCCCTGGGGCAGTTCCCTGCCTCTGCACATGGGCAGATACCCACCCCGCCCGGGTTCCTTGTGGCTCCAGCCTGTGGCCCCAGCTCGTGGGTTTGCCCCTTGGCAGGCAGGAGCACATAGGCCTTGCCATTCCCTGGTGCCCTCCAGTGCTCCAGAGGAGAGACCATGGGCTGAGCCCTGGCTGGCTCGGAGGGAGCTGTTTGTACTCACAGCTCAGTAGCATGGTCCACACAAGCACTCCAGCAGAGGGCAGGGCTGCCCCAGCAGGGCAAGAGAAGCAGCTCCCAGGGGTAGATGTGGAGGTTTTCCCGCCCGGTCACTGGCTGTCTTGGGTAGGGACAGCCCCCATCCAAATCCCTGTAAAGGAGCCAAGTTCCTGGCCTGGTGCCCCAGCCCCTGTGGTGGGAACAGCCCCACCCCAGGGAGTATCCCATCACGCTGCCACCCTGGGAGCAACATCAGGGGCGGGGCGGGACCCCCTGTGACGTTATTGACTTGAACTGGGACCATACAGATCATTGTTGCAACCAAGGTCCTGTAGTGGCACCAAACCTTGTATAAAGGGGGTCAAATGAGGTGTCTAAGATGAGGTGATGGTTGGCTGGTTAGGATTATGCTGTCTGTATATGTGTATCATTTTTGTAGTTGAAGTTATGAATATTGGCTCTGTACTGTCTGCAGTTCAGACTTGTGCTCTGCTTCTGGGGGACACCCCAGACAAGTGGGTGTCAGCTCTGCCTAGCCTGCTGGGTGACCCATTAAGGACCCTCAGCGACACAACTGACCCAGTGAGAGAAGGCAGACACGCCTGGGGACTCAGCCAGGTGTGCAGGGACCTGCCTAGGGACAGAACTCTGAGGCGTTTCCAGGCCATGGGATGGGCAGCGTGTCCTTGGGACAAAGAAAGAGACCACATGGCAAGAGACTATAAAACGCTGCTGCAGCTCCTCCATCTGGTCTTCGATCCTGCTTCGTACCTGTGGAGGGACTTTGCTACACTGAAGCTTTGACCCAAGGACTGAAGGACCCATCCCAGCTGGGGATGTTCTCCAGAGACTTGATTTGAACCTGCCATTTATTCCATCACTGCTACGAGCCTGAACCAAGAACTTGGCCATCACTGTATGTCATTGATTCCATTGAACCCATTCTAGCTCTCATCTATATTTCTTTCCTTTTATGAATAAACCTTTAGATTCTGAGGAATCGGCAACAGCATGATTTGTGGGTAAGATCTGTGACGATGTGACTCAGCAGGGAGGGGGGAGTGTTGACCTGGGAATGTGCCCTGGGGATGGGAGACCTGAGAGCCTGTCACCTGAGCCAGGAGGGGGAGGGGGAGGTAACACCTCTGCCCAGGAATGTGAACAGAGGAACACAGGGAACCCCAGGGCTGGGGTCTAAGCTCCCTGCTCCCCCAGAAGGACGTGATTGAGGGGTCCTGGTTGTACCCACAAGCTCTGTTGTGGACTGTGTTCCTGTTGTCCAATAAACCTTCTGTTTTACTGGCTGGCTGAGAGTCTCAGTGGATCCCAGGAAGAGGGGTGCAGGGCCTGGACTCCCCCACACTCCGTGACAAGATCTGATTTGTATATTGACCTGGGTCTGGGGCGTGGTCCTTTGGGATCGAGGGAACCTTTTTTCTTTTACTGGGGTATTAGTTTTCATAACCATCTGTCCCCCTAACGAGGGGCACTGGTGGGGATACTGGGAAACTGGAGTGTCTAAGGGAATTGCTTGTGTGACTTGTGGTTAGCCAGTGGGGTAAAACTGAAGTCCTCCGTCTGGCTGGTTTGGTTTGCCTTGGTGGGCTGATGCTAAAGATGCTGCAGAAGCAATGAAACTGCAAGCCCTGAGAGACAGCCTGCAGTTGGAACATGAACAAAATCTGGCAGAAATTTGAATGAGAGAGAAGCAAGCCTTGGCCCAGCTGGAGAAGGAGGCTGATGAAAGAAAGGAAAGGGCTCGCAGGGGGCATCTGGAGCTGCTGGCTGCTGCAGAGAAAGCTCAACAAATGCAACAGGAGACAGCTAGACTCCAGCTCCAAGTCAAAAAAGCAACGGAAGAACAGCAGAAACTGTATCCTCTTGAAAGTCCGGTTTACAACTCTGTTGATATATTGTATTACTCTGAGCAGTTTTCTGTGTTTAAGCAGTTGTGCTATGGCCAGGGAGAGGGGGACTCTAACCTGGAGGGAAATAGCTGTTTGTCTGTGCAAAAAAGCTGTTTGTCTATGAATGAAGTTTCTGACTGTCTGTCTAATGTCTCAGAAGTGAATCTGGAGTTAGATCAAGAGCAGAAAGATCTCATTGGTCACGACAATGCTTCTCAGGAGCAGATTAAAGTGGATGGCCAGGTTGAAGCCCTAACTGAGGAAGGAAAGGGTAGATTTTTGATGGGTGATGGATTGTTGGCTAGCACAGCTTGTAAAAGTGAACCTGGAAAGGGAAACTGTGATTTGCTGGAAGTAGCTCATGGTAGTGAGAAGAGCAGCAGGGTACCTGTTGGGAGTGGCAAGGTGCTTGGTAAGGAAAGTCTGGATGAGCCTAGGCAGCCTTGTGAGCTGATGGCTGTGTCTAGTCAGCAGGGTGGGAAGGCGAGGAGAGTGGAAGATGAGTGTCCCGGGACCTAACCTGTTAGCTGGGTGGAGAATTGTGAGAGTGAAGGAAATGTGCCTGTGTCTGTCAGGGGTATTGACTTGCCTATGTAGGGAGCTACCCCGGTCTCCAAGTAGTTGTCTGTGAACAGCCCTGTGCACTGGGACAAGGGGAATGAGATCCCAAGCTGTGTGTCTGGGAAAGGAGAAAGTGTCTCTGGCTCTTCTTTGTCTGGAGAGGACAGAAGGGGCCTTTCAGCCTGTGATGGTTGAGAGTGGTCTCAGAGTTGGTTCTGGATTCAGCTAAAGCCCAGGAAGGGAATGGTTCTAAGTTTGTGTCTGCTCGGGAGAATGGCCCTGTAACTAGGTTGCATCCAGTTAGTGTCCTAGCAAAATCCCAGAGACCAGACAATTCTGGTGCTTGTATTTTGCCTGTTGCTAATGTGTGTCTGGGAAAGGGTGTAGCAACAGATCAGGGAGATACCCAGCCAGGGCATAAGGAGAGCAGAAAGGTGATTTGATTGTGTTACTTACTGAGGGTGTGGAAACTTGTAGCAAGAAAGAAAAGATTCCTGAACTTGTGTGTGGCCAAGGGAAGGAGAATGCTTCTAACCTTTTATCTAGGAAGTCTGTCAGTTTGCCTGAAAGGGAATTGTGTAGGAATCCGCCGGATGGGCCAGAGGTAATTCTGGATGTAAGGGAGACCCAGAAAGAGTCTGTTGTTGCTCAGGGAAGTGTTCCTCTAGAGCAAGCCCTAGGTAAAAAGGGTAAGAGCAGAATTTCTGAGATTTGTTGCATAGAAAAGCCCCTAGGGAAAGGAATCCTCATGGAGTCTTTGCAAGCAGTTTACTGCAACTGAAGGGTGTGAAAGTGATTTAACCAAGAAAGTTTCAGTTCCTAACAGCCAGAAATTTTCTGCTGTGAATGGATCCACTGACTCTCCTGTTGAAAGATCCAGTGTGGATAGCTCTGAGAAGGTCTCAGATGGAGTGAAAGCTGTTAAGAAAGTTGAACAGTCCTATAACCAAGTGGCTGTGTCTGGCCAGCTTGCTGGGGAGACAAGGTTGTTGAGAGAGGAATGTCTCCATGCTGATCCTTTGAGTGAACAGTCAGTGTCTCAGCCCTGGCCTACACTAGGACTTTAGGTCGAATTTAGCAGCATTAAATCGATGTAAACCTGCACCCGTCCACACGATGAAGCCCTTTATTTCAACTTAAAGGGCTCTTAAAATCGATTTCCTTACTCCACCCCTGACAAGTGGATTAGCGCTTAAATCGGCCTTGCCGGCTCGAATTTGGGGTACTGTGGACACAATTCCACGGTATTGGCCTCCGGGAGCTATCCCAGAGTGCTCCATTGTGACCGCTCTGGACAGCACTCTCAACTCAGATGCACTGGCCAGGTAGACAGGAAAAGAACCGTGAACTTTTGAATCTCATTTCCTGTTTGGCCAGCGTGGCAAGCTGCAGGTGGCCATGCAGAGCTCATCAGCAGAGGTGACCATGATGGAGTCCCAGAATCGCAAAAGAGCTCCAGCATGGACCGAACGGGAGGTATGGGATCTGATCGCTGTTTGGGGAGAGGAATCCGTGCTATCAGAACTCTGTTCCAGTTTTCGAAATGCCAAAACCTTTGTCAAAATCTCCCAGGGCATGAAGCAGTGCCGCGTGAAACTGAAGGAGCTGAGGCAAGCCTACCAGAAAACCAGAGAGGCGAACAGCCGCTCCGGGTCAGAGCCCCAAACATGCCGCTTCTATGATGAGCTGCATGCCATTTTAGAAAAAAGAAAAGGAGTACTTGTGGCACCTTAGAGACTAACCAATTTATTTGAGCATGAGCTTTCGTGAGCTACAGACGTGAGCTGTAGCTCACGAAAGCTCATGCTCAAATAAATTGGTTAGTCTCTAAGGTGCCACAAGTACTCCTTTTCTTTTTGCGAATACAGACTAACACGGCTGTTACTCTGAAACATGCCATTTTAGGGGGTTCAGCCACCACTACCCCAGCCGTGTTGTTTGACTCCTTCAATGGAGATGGAGGCAATACGGAAGCAGGTTTTGGGGACGAAGAAGATGATGATGATGATGAGGTTGTAGATAGCTCACAGCAAGCAAGCGGAGAAACCGGTTTTCCCGACAGCCAGGAACTGTTTCTCACCCTGGACCCGGAGCCAGTACCCCCCGAACCCACCCAAGGCTGCCTCCTGGACCCAGCAGGTGGAGAAGGGACCTCTGGTGAGTGTATCTTTTAAAATACTATACATGGTTTAAAAGCAAGCATGTGAAAGGATTACTTTGCCCTGGCATTCACGGTTCTCCTAGATGTACTCCTAAAGCCTTTGCAAAAGGTTTCTGGGGAGGGCAGCCTTATTGCGTCCTTCATGGTAGGACACTTTACCACTCCAGGCCAGTAACACGTACTCGGGAATCATTGTAGAACAAAGCATTGCAGTGTATGTTTGCTGGCATTCAAACAACATCCGTTCTTTATCTCTCTGTGTTATCCTCAGGAGAGTGAGATATAACTCATGGTCACCTGGTTGAAATAGAGTGCTTTTCTTCAGGGGACACTCAGAGGAGCCCGTTCCTGCTGGTCTGTTTGCCTGTGGCTAAACAGAAATGTTCCCCGCTGTTAGCCACAGGGAGGGGGGAAGGTTGAAGGGGTAGTCACGCGGTGGGAGGAGGCAAAATGCGACCTTGTAACGAAAGCACATGTGCTATGTATGTAATGTTAACAGCAAGGTTTACCCTGCAAGAGTGTAGCCATTGTTTTATAAAATGTGTCTTTTTAAATACCGCTGTCCCTTTTTTTTTCTCCACCAGCTGCAAGTGTTTCAATGATCACAGGATCTTCTCTTTCCCAGAGGCTAGTGAAGTTTAGAAAGAAAAAAAAACGCACACGTGATGACATGTTCTCCGAGCTCATGCTGTCCTCCCGCACTGACAGAGCACAGACGAATGCGTGGAGGCAAATAATGTCAGAGTGCAGGAAAGCACAAAATGACCGGGAGGAGAGGTGGCGGGCTGAAGAGAGGGCTAAGCTCAAATGTGGCGGCAGCGTGATGAGAGGAGGCAGGATTCAATGCTGAGGCTGCTGGAGGACCAAACCAGTATGCTCCAGTGTATGGTTGAGCTGCAGCAAAGGCAGCTGGAGCACAGACTGCCACTACAGCCCCTGTGTAACCAACCGCCCTCCTCCCCAAGTTCCATAGCCTCCACACCCAGACGCCCAAGAACACGGTGGGGGGGCCACCGGCCAACCAGCCACTCCGCCACAGAGGATTGCCCAAAAAAAAGAAGGCTGTCATTCAATAAATTTTAAAGTTGTAAACTTTTAAAGTGCTGTGCTTAAAGTGCTGTGTGGCATTTTCCTTCCCTCCTCCACCACCCCTCCTGCGCTACCTTGGTAGTCACCCCCCTATTTGTGTGATGAATGAATAAAGAATGCATGAATGTGAAGCAACAATGACTTTATTGCCTCTGCAAGTGGTGATCGAAGGGAGGAGGGGCGGGTGGTTAGCTTACAGGGAAGTAGAGTGAACCAAGGGGCGGGGGGTTTCATCAAGGAGAAACAAAGAGAACTTTCACACCGTAGCCTGGCCAGTCATGAAACTGGTTTTCAAAGCTTCTCTGATGCGTACCGCGCCCTCCTGTGCTCTCCTAACCACCCTGGTGTCTGGCTGTGCATAACCAGCAGCCAGGCGATTTGCCTCAACCTCCCACCCTGCCATAAACGTCTCCCCCTTACTCTCACAGATATTGTGGAGCACACAGCAAGCAGTAATAACAGTGGGAATATTGGTTTCGCTGAGGTCTAAGCGAGTCAGTAAACTGCGCCAGCGCGCCTTTAAACGTCCAAATGCACATTCTACCACCATTCTGCACTTGCTCAGCCTGTAGTTGAACAGCTCCTGACTACTGTCCAGGCTGCCTGTGTACGGCTTCATGAGCCATGGCATTAAGGGGTAGGCTGGGTCCCCAAGGATAACTATAGGCATTTCAACATCCCCAACAGTTATTTTCTGGTCTGGGAATAAAGTCCCTTCCTGCAGCTTTTGAAACAGACCAGAGTTCCTGAAGATGCGAGCGTCATGCACCTTTCCCGGCCATCCCACGTTGATGTTGGTGAAACGTCCCTTGTGATCCACCAGAGCTTGCAGCACTATTGAAAAGTACCCCTTGCGGTTTATGTACTCGCCGGCTTGGTGCTCCGGTGCCAAGATAGGGATATGGGTTCCGTCTATGGCCCCACCACAGTTAGGGAATCCCATTGCAGCAAAGCCATCCACTATGACCTGCACATTTCCCAGGGTCACTACCCTTGATATCAGCAGATCTTTGATTGCGTGGGCTACTTGCATCACAGCAGCCCCCACAGTAGATTTACCCACTCCAAATTGATTCCCAACTGACCGGTAGCTGTCTGGCGTTGCAAGCTTCCACAGGGCTATCGCCACTCGCTTCTCAACTGTGAGGGCTGCTCTCATCTTGGTATTCATGCGCCTCAGGGCAGGGGAAAGCAAGTCACAAAGTTCCATGAAAGTGCCCTTACGCATGCAAAAGTTTCGCAGCCACTGGGAATCGTCCCAGACCTGCAACACTATGCGGTCCCACCAGTCTGTGCTTGTTTCCCGAGCCCAGAATTGGCGTTCCACAGCATGAACCTGCCCCATTAGCACCATGATGCATGCATTGGCAGGGCCCATGCTTTCAGAGAAATCTGTGTCCATGTCCTGATCACTCACGTGACCGTGCTGACGTCGCCTCCTCGCCCGGTATCGCTCTGCCAGGTTCTGGTGCTGCATATACTGCTGGATAATGCGTGTGGTGTTTAATGTGCTCCTAATTGCCAAAATGAGCTGAGCGGCCTCCATGCTTGCCTTGGGATGGCGTCCGCACAGAAAAAAGGCGCGGAACGATTGTCTGCCGTTGCTCTGACGGAGGGAGGGGCGACTGACGACACGGCTTACAGGGTTGGCTTCAGGGAGCTAAAATCAACAAACGGGGTGTCTTTACATCAAGGAGTATTTCAGGCAGGACTTCACGGAGGGTTCCAATAAGAAATGGTGCACCTAAGTTATTGTTCTTATTGGAACAAGGAGGTTAGCCTGGCCTCTGATTGATAAATGGCTAGATTTACCTCGCTGCACCTTCCCTGTGAGTGACTGCAGTGTGACCTAGAGGAATGAGTCCCCTAGACAGGGGAGGAAGCAAATGAGTACAAAACAAATCTGGTCTATTTCTTGTTTTGATCCACTCCATCTATCTTTTACATCTTTGGCTGGCAGCAGACGATGCAGAAGGACTACATGCCATCCACATCTCATGGCTGCTCGGCAGAAGATGGTACAGTACGACTGCTAGCCATCCTCATCTCTTGCCTGCCCGGCAGAAGATGGTACAATACAACGGCTAGCCATCCTCATCTCTTGCCTGCCCGGCAGAAGATGGTACAGTACGACTGCTAGCCATCCTCATCTCTTGCCTGCTCAGCAGAAGATGGTACAATATGACTGCTAGCAATCCTCATCTCTTGCCTGCCCGGCAGAAGATGGTACAATACGACTGCTAGCAATCCGTATCGCCTGCCTGCTCACCATAAGACGGTTCAATAGGACTGACTGCAGGACTAAAGAGAATGACCTGGTCAAGTCACTCCAAATTTAGTCCCTGCGCCCATGTCTGCCCAGGCGCTCCCAGCCGACATGGCCAGGAGCACCTCGGACACGCCGAGGACGACTACCAGTCGTACTGCACCGTCTGCTGCCACAAGGCAATGGGTTGCTGCTACTGTGTAGCAATGCTGTACCGCGTCTGCCAGCACCCAGGAGACATAGGGTGACGGTTACCTGAGCGGGCTCCATGCTTGCCGTGGTATGGCATCTGCACAGGTAACTCAGGAAAAAAGGCGTGAAACGATTGTCTGCCCTTGCTTTCACGGGGGGAGGGAGGGAACGGGGGCCTGACGATATGTACCCAGAACCACCCGCAACAATGTTTTAGCCCCATCAGGCATTGGGATCTCAACCCAGAATTCCAATGGGCAGCGGAGACTGCGGGAACTGTGGGATAGCTACCCACAGTGCAACGCTCTGGAAGTCGACTCTAGCCTCGGTACTGTGGAAGCGCTCCGCCGAGTTAATGCACTTAATGCACTTAGAGCATTTTCTGTGGGGACACACACACTCGAATATATAAAACCGATTTCTAAAAAAACGACTTCTATAAATTCGACCTTATTCCGTAGTGTAGACATACCCTCAGGTTCAGAGGGGAGACTGGGTAGCTGAGTCTGCAGAGCAGAACAACTGTGCAGTTAATCTCTCGAGAATGCAGGGGATGGCAGGTAAACTCTCATCTCTAGACACTTTGGATATTACTTGTATTCTCTCAGTGAACTTAAAAAGAAAAGGAGGACTTGTGGCACCTTAGAGACTAACCAATTTATTTGAGCATAAGCTTTCGTGAGCTACAGCTCACTTCATCGGATGCATACTATGGAAAATACAGTGAGGAGATTTATATACACACAGAACATGAAAAAAATGGGTGTTTATCATGCACACTGTAAGGAGAGTGATCACTTAAGATGAGCTATTACCAGCAGGAGAGTGGGGGGGAGGGAAGAGAAAACCCTTTGTAGTGATAATCAAGGTGGGCCACTTCCAGCAGTTAACAAGAACGTCTGAGAAACTGTGTGTGTGTGTGGGGGGGGAATAAACAAGGGGAAATAGTTTTACTTTGCGTAATGACTCAACCACTTTGCCCCGGGCTTTGCCATCACTGTGTGTCATTGATTCCATTTCACCCCTTCTAGCTCTCATCTCTATCTTTTTCCTTTTATGAATAACCCTTTAGATTCGAAAGGATTGGCAACAGCGTGATTTGTGGGTAAGATCTGATTTGTATATTGACCTGGGTCTGGGGCTTGGTCCTTTGGGATCGAGGGAACCTTTTTTTCTTTTACTGGGGTATTGGTTTTCATAACCGTTCATCCTCACAACGAGGGGCACGGGTGGGGATACTGGGAAACTGGAGTGTCTACGGGAATTGCTTGTGTGAGTTGAGGTTAGCCAGTGGGGTAAAACTGAAGTCCTCTGTCTGGCTGGTTTGGTTTGCCTTGGTGGGCATAGGAACCCCAGCCTGGGGCTGTAACTGCCCTGCTCTAAGCAGTTTGTCCTGAATTGGCGCCTCTCTGTTGGATCCCGCCAGAACCAGCCTTGTTACACCCCCTACCCCAACGTGTCCTTGTTGGCACACGAGTCAAACTGCCTCCCAATGATGATCCAGAGCTCTGGGGGCCTCAGGGGCTTGGAGCTGGGGTGGGGGGTCCAGAACGGTTCTCTCCAATTCCCTCTTCCCCCGGACACTCCCACCGTGTCCCCCGTTTCCCTGGCAGGCTGAGCAGCCGGGACGCAGGATGGCGCGGAGATGCCCCCGTGGCCCGAAGAGGAAGGGATTTGGGTTTGCGGTCTATGCAGCTCTGTCCTTCAAATGCCTGAGAAACACTGGGGAGAAAGCCCCCTGGGTTAAAACCCCATACCCTCTTGTCTCTTCAGCCTCCAGCCACCACTCCAAGCCCTCCTGGGAACCTCCACAAGCCCGGGCCCAAGCAATCCTTCCGGAGAGCCTGGAGAGGGACCATAGGGCCTCTTCTGCTTCCAGCCGAGGGCGCGAGCCCTCTGCCCTTCAGCCCGCGCAGGGAGCTGCCTAGCCAAAGGGAGCCACGTGCATCTGTCACTCAGCCTGGGCACCCCGATCTTCCCAGCTGGCAGGAAGCCCCCTGTGCCCACCACAGCCCATGCCGCCCCCGGCAGGGCCCCAGCCAATGTCCCAGGATGTGCTGGGACCCACCGCTGGCTTGCCCACGGTGCTCTGCGCTGCACAAGCATGGCCCTGCCAAGCCGTGCTCCAGGGAGAGGCGTGTAACCTTGCTGCAGGGTGCGCCTGTCTGTGCCCAGCCCCTCCCGCTGCCCCGCACCAGCACACTTCCTGGCCCGTTCTTTGCCCGGCTCTCAGCTCCTGGCAGGCCCCGTGGGTCGCTCGCCCCCCGCGGCTCTGTCTATAGTGGGTCGGCGACTCACCGGCGCAGCACCTCCTGCTGGTTGTCCAGGGAATTAGCTCACCAGCCTCCAGAGCGCCCTTTGCAGGGTGGTGTCCCGCTTGCCGCTGGGCCCCGAGTCCCTCCCGGACCCCAGTGCCCCTTTCACGCCAGGGTGCTGTCCCCTGGCAGTACCCCCAGAGATCTGGGTCTCCCCCGCTGGGGAACCCCCACCCTTTATCCCCACCTCGCCTCAGTCTTTGGCTACTGCCAGGCACCATCTAGCCTCCGCTCCCTGGGGCCGACTGCAGTGTGATTGCCCCTCATCATTGGCAAGGAGGGTCTGGACCTGCTGCTTCTGCCAACCCTTGGGCTGCCCTCTGCAACCCCAGTACCCCTTTTCCAAGGCCTTCATCAAGGCCTGGGGGTTTCCCAGGCCAGAGCCCCCCCAGCTCCTCTGGCCTTTCCCCAGCCCTGCTCAGCTCCCAGCAGTCAGGCCCCTCCCGCTCAACATCTAGAGGGAGACTGTGGCCTCCTGGCCCACTGCCCTGTTATAAAGGCCAGCTGGGCCCTGAGTGGGGTGTGGCCGCAAGTTCCCCAGTCAGCGGCGGCTTGCTGCTTTCCCTAGCCACAGCCCTCTCCCCGGGCTGGTCTCAAGCCTTTCGGGGCAGGACTGGGTGACCACCCCGCTACACAGCCGCACAGGAGTGCAACAGCCGATGCTCCGCTCACCCCCCTCTCAGCTGATTCGGGCGTATGCCTCTGAGGGGCAAGGCGGGCGGCTTTTTGCCGTCCAGGGCCTGGCTCCCCTGAGGGCCAGGCCGTGGGCCAGCGTAGCCAGAGCCCAGCGAGCCCCTTCCATCCCGACACACCGTGGGGCAGAGGGCATCAACAAGCCACGGGAGACAGGGCTGCTCTGCCTGCCTTCTGCTGCCCCTGATGCTGGCGTACACAGGCACCGCTCCATGGCCCCCCACGTGCCAGGAAGGGGGTGCGTCTGGGGCGCTGGGTTCCCCAGGCAGTTCCTTATCCCCTTCGTGCCTAGCTGTGGGGTGAGGGAATCCCAGGGCAGACGTCCTGGCCAGTCCCTGCCCTGTGCAGCCCTGGCACTGCCCTCCTTACCCAAAGAGTCCCGCAGACCCCGGTGCTGTCCCCTTGTCTCTCAGTCCCGTCAGGCCGGAGCCTCGCTGCAGCTTTGTGCATCCGACCGCATGCCAACCCCCCAGCCCCAGCCAGAGGTCCCCCTGCGAGCCACTCCTGGGGAGCACTGGCCATGGTTGGTGGGAGCTTTTGTCCCGGCCCATCCTCCCACCCCGCTGCCCTACAGAGCTGTGGGGCCAGGGCCTGGTGTCACGGAGTGGGGGGGGAGTCCAGGCCCTGCACCCCTCTTCCTGGGATCCACTGAGACTCTCAGCCAGCCAGTAAAACAGAAGGTTTATTGGACAACAGGAACAGTCCCAAACAGAGCTTGTGGGTACAACCAGGACCCCTCAATCACGTCCTTCTGGGGGAGCAGGGAGCTTAGACCCCAGCCCTGGGGTTCCCTGTGTTCCTCCACCCAGCCCCAAACTGAAACTAAACCCACCCAGCAGGTTCCCTGCTGCAGCCTCCGTCCACATTCCTGGGCAGAGGTGTTACCTCCCCCTCCCCCTCCTGGCTCAGGTGACAGGCTCTCAGGTCTCCCATCCCCAGGGCACATTCCCAGGTCAACACTCCCCCCTCCCTGCTGAGTCACATCGTCACATCTCTCCCCCCTTCGAGACTGAACTGAGCGGGGTCACGCTGACCAGTGACCTGGAGAAGTTCGGGGCCCCCTCTCCGGGACAGCGCATCCGCTATCAGGTTGGCACTTCCCTTCACGTGGACCACGTCCATGTCCTAATCCTGCAGGAGCAGGCTCCATCTCAGGAGTTTGGCGTTGGCTCCTTTCATCTGGTGCAGCCAGGTCAGGGGAGAGTGGTCGGTGTAGACAGTGAAGTGTCGCCCGAAGAGATAGGGCTCTAGTTTCTTGAGGGCCCACACCATGGCCAGGCACTCCTTCTCGATGGCCGCGTAGTGTTGCTCCCGGGGTAGCAACTTCTTGCTCAGGTACACGATGGGGTGTCTCTCCCTCTTTTCATCCTCCTGCATTAACACCGCCCCCAGTCCCGTGTCTGAGGCGTCGGTGAACACCATAAAGGGCTTGTCAAAGTCTGGGTTTGCCAGAACTGGGCCACTGACCAGAGCCTCCTTCAGCGCCCGGAAAGCCTCCTGGCACTGCTCGGTCCAGACCACCTTGTCTGGCTTCCCCTTCTTGCATAGCTCCGTGATGGGGGTGGCGATGGCGCTAAAGTGGGGCACAAATCTTCGGTAGTATCCTGCCATCCCAATAAAGGCTTGGACCTGCTTTTTGGTGTGGGGAGCGGGCCAGTCTCTGATCACCTCCACCTTGGCTGGTTCCGGCTTTAGGCGGCCGCTCCCCACCCGATGGCCCAGGTAAGATACTTCCGCCATCCCCACCTTGCACTTCTCCGCTTTTACAGTCAGCCCAGCCCCCTGGAGTCGGTCCAGCACTTGTCTAACCTGGGACACGTGGTCCTCCCAGGTCTGGCTAAAGACACAGATGTCATCAATATACGCCACGGCAAAACTCTCCATCCCCCTCAGGAGCTGGTCCACTAGGCGCTGGAAGGTGGCCGGCGCTCCCTTGAGGCCGAAAGGCAGGGTCAGGAACTCATAGAGCCCCAGAGGGCTGATAAAGGCCGATTTCAGTCGGGCATCTGCATCCAGCGGCACTTGCCAGTAGCCCTTTGTAAGGTCCATGGTGGTGAGGTACCGAGCTCCTCCCAGCTTGTCTAGGAGCTCGTCCGGCCTGGGCATGGGGTAGGCATCAGATACAGTGATGGCATTGAGCTTCCGATAGTCCACACAGAACCGGACCGACCCGTCCTTTTTGGGGACCAGCACCACCGGCGAGGCCCAAGGGCTGGCAGATGGCTGGATCACCCCCAAAGCCAGCATGTCCCGGACCTCTCTTTCCAGGTCCTGAGCAGTTTTCCCTGTGACTCGGAAGGGGGAGCATCTTATCGGCGGGTGTGACCCTGTCTGCACCCGGTGGACAGTCAGATTAGTGTGTCCAGGCTGGTTGGAAAACAGCTGTCGGTACGGATGCAGCACCTCCCTGACCTCAGCTTGCTGGGCAGGGGTTAGCTGATCCGAGAGGGGAATTGTTTCCAGGGGGAAACCAGCTCTGGTCCCAGGGAATATATCTACTAAAGGGTCATTTCCCTGCTCTTCCCACTGTCCGCACACGGCCAACACCACATTCCCCCTGGCATAATATGGCTTCATCATATTCACATGGTACACCCGGCGGTGGTGCGCCCGGTTTGACAGCTCCACCACATAGTTTACCTCATTGAGCTGCTTGACGACCTTGAAAGGGCCCTCCCAGGCGGCCTGTAGTTTGTTCTTTCTCACGGGGATGAGAACCATCACCGGATCCCCGGTGGCGTAGGCACGGGCCCGCGCCGTGCGGTCATACCAGACCTTCTGCTTCCTCTGGGCTCTGGCCAGATTCTCCCTGGCCAGGCCCATGAGTTCAGCCAGTCTCTCTCGGAAGATCAGGACATACTCCACCACTGACTCTCCATCGGGAGTGGCCTTCCCCTCCCACTCGTCTCTCATCAGGTCCAGGGGGCCCCTCACCCTCCTGCCATATAACAGTTCGAAAGGCGAAAATCCGGTAGACTCCTGGGGCACCTCCCTGTATGCGAACAGCAGGTGAGGTAAGTACTTGTCCCAATCCTGCGGGTGCTGATTCATAAAGGTTTTCAGCATCATCTTTAGCGTCCCGTTAAACCTCTCCACCAGCCCGTTGGACTGGGGGTGATAAGCTGAGGCCCAGTCGTGCCGGACCCCACATTTCTCCCACAAGCACCGGAGCAGGGCCGACATGAAGTTGGAGCCTTGGTCTGTCAAGACTTCCTTGGGGAACCCCACTCGGCTGAAAATGGTCAGGAGCGCATCGGCCACGGTGTCTGCTTCAATGGAAGCTAAGGGCACTGCCTCGGGGTAGCGGGTGGCAAAATCTACCACCACCAGAATGTATTTCTTCCCCGACCGGGTCGTCCTGCTGAGAGGCCCCACGATGTCCATGGCCACCTTCTGGAAAGGCTCCTCTATGATGGGCAAAGGTCTCAAAGCCGCTTTCCCCTTGTCCCGGGCCTTCCCCACCCTCTGACAGGGGTCACAGGATCGGCAATACTGCCGGACCGTGGTAAAGACCCCGGGCCAGTAAAAGTTCTGTAGCAACCTCTGCCGGGTGCGCCGGATTCCCTGGTGCCCTGCGAGGGGGATGTCATGGGCCAGGTACAGGAGCCTGCGGCGATACTTCTGGGGGACCACCAGCTGCCTCCTGATCCCACAGGACTCCACTTCCCCTGGGGGAGCCCATTCTCGGTACAGGAACCCCTTCTCCCACAGGAACCTCTCCTGGCAGCCTCTCCTCATGGTCCGTACCACCCTGAGGTCGGCCAGGTCCCTGAGCTTCTGCAAGGAGGGATCTTTCCTCAACTCGGCCTGGAACTCAGCAGCTGGGGCAGGGACGGGGCCCGGTTCCCTCTCGCTGGCCAGGTCTGAGGCCTCCGCCTCTCTAAGCCGTGCCCCTCGGCCCTCCCTCCCCACCAGGGTAGGGTCCTGCGCCTCCGGTGTGATACCCTCCCCGAGGTCAGGGCGCAGTGCCCCTCGCCGGCTCTGGCTACGCGTCACAACCAGGGCGGCCTGGGGCTTGCTTGGCCAGTCCTCTAGGTCTCCCCCCATCAAAACTTCAGTGGGCAAATGGTGGTGTACCCCCACATCCTTGGGGCCCTCCTTGGCCCCCCATTTCAGGTGTACCCTTGCCACGGGCACCTTAAATGGGGTCCCGCCCACCCCTGTCAGGGTCAGATAGGTGTTGGGCACCACCCGATCTGGGGCCACCACCTCGGGCCGGGCCAGCGTCACCTCCGCGCCCGTATCCCAGTATCCATTGACCTTCCTCCCATCCACCTCCAGGGGAACAAGGCACTCTCTCCGGAGGGACAGCCCCGCGCCCACCCTGTAAACTGAGCACCCTGAGTCCAGAGCCTCCAGCCCTCTGGTGGAGCTGGCCTGGGGTACTCTTCCCTCCGGGGCAGGTGGTAAACTGGTAGGCCCCCTTTCCTGGGTCGTCTGCCCCTCGTCCAGCTGGGTCCCTACCCAGTTAACCCTGGGTAGGTTGGGTCTGCTCAGTCTGTCCCTGAGCCCGGGGCACTGGGACCGTACGTGGCCTCTCTGGCCACAGTGATAGCAGCTCAGGTCACGTTGGTCCCCTCGAGCAGGTCGGAGGGGCCCGACGCCAGGCGTTCCCCTTGGGAGGGGGTTCTCCCTATTTCCCCGCTGGGAGGCCCCCTGGTGACTCTCTCTCTGCATCGGGGGGGGCCTGTTCTTTTGGGGCTCCTCCCGGCTACCCCCTGACCGACTGTTCACAAACTCGTCGGCCAGCTGCCCTGCGTGCTGGGGGTTCTCGAGCTTTTTGTCCACCAACCACAGCCTCAGGTCGGAAGGGCACTGATCATACAGTTGCTCCAGTACGATTAGGTCCAGCAGGTCCTCTTTAGCTCGGGCCCCAGCTGTCCACTTGCGGGCATACCCCTGCATCCGGTTGACCAGTTGTAGGTAGGTGACCTCAGGCGTTTTACGCTGACTCCGGAACCTTCTCCGGTACATCTCGGGGGTCAGCCCAAACTCACGGAGCAGGGCCTGCTTGAACAGTTCATAGTCCCCTGCCTCCGCCCCTGTCATTCGGCTGTACACCTCCACGGCTTTGGGGTCCAGTAAGGGGGTGAGAAACTGGAGCCTGTCTGCAGGGTCAACCCTGTGCAGCTCACAGGCATTCTCAAAGGCCGTCAGGAAGCTATCCATGTCCTCCCCCTCCTTCCGCTGGGCCAGGAAGCACTTATCAAAGTTCCTTGCCGTCTTGGGTCCCCCCTCACTCACCGCAGCCGGGGTCCCACTGCTCCTCAGCCTGGCCAGCTCCAGTTCATGCTGTCTTTGTTTCTCCTTCTCCTGACGCTCCCTCTCCTTCTCCTCCTGCTCATGTTGACGTTGTTTCTCCTTCTCCTCCTGCTCATGTTGACGTTGTTTCTCCTTCTCCTCCTGCTCATGTTGACGTTGTTTCTCCTCATGTTGACGTTGTTTTTCATGATCCTCCAGCTCCCTCATTTTCATCTCCCTCTCCCATTCCAGCCGCCTCCGCTCCAGGGATGGGGAGCTCCGCTGGGAGGATCCCCTGCTGGATGCCGGGGTCAGGGTGCCCTCGGTATTCGCTGGGCTTCCCCCAACCCCTCCCCCGGACATAGGTAGGAAGGGTCTCGGGATGTCCTCAGCAGCAGTCTGACCCCTCCCAGCCCGGTCAGGCCCCAGGGCCCACGCTGCGTCCCCCGGGCAGCTTCCCTCGGGGACAGGGATCGGGTCATCCAAGCGATCCCTCTCCTCCAGCTGGGCAATCAGCTGTTCCTTGGTGGACCTCCCAATGCGCAGCCCCCTCTGCCTGCACAGCTCCACCAGGTCGCTCTTCAGGCGTTTAGCGTACATCTCCCTGCTGGCCACTCGCAGGCCGGGCAGCTTCCCACGGTTTCCAGGAAAAGCCCCTCGTGTGCCAGTCCTTCTTGAGGTCACCGACTCTTTGCCAGGGTCGAGCTGCAGATTCCTCCGCCCCTGGGACCGCTCGCTGCAATCCCCTGGGGGACCCTGTTACTGCAAAAGTCTTTCTCTCTGGTCACACATTCCCAGGGGTTAACCGCCCCCCGAAACCGTCTCTCTCTGAATCTTCAGCACGCCTGGTCCCCGTCAATTCCCCTTCGTTTTACTGCTCCCCAGTCACTTACTGCAGGAAGCGCCGTTCACGGGGTGCAGTAGATCCCACCGCTGCCACCAGTTGTCACGGAGTGGGGGGGGGAGTCCAGGCCCTGCACCCCTCTTCCTGGGATCCACTGAGACTCTCAGCCAGCCAGTAAAACAGAAGGTTTATTGGACAACAGGAACAGTCCCAAACAGAGCTTGTGGGTACAACCAGGACCCCTCAATCACGTCCTTCTGGGGGAGCAGGGAGCTTAGACCCCAGCCCTGGGGTTCCCTGTGTTCCTCTCCCCAGCCCCAAACTGAAACTAAACCCACCCAGCAGGTTCCCTGCTGCAGCCTCCGTCCACATTCCTGGGCAGAGGTGTCACCTCCCCGTCCCCCTCCTGGCTCAGGTGACAGGCTCTCAGGTCTCCCATCCCCAGGGCACATTCCCAGGTCAACACTCCCCCCTCCCTGCTGAGTCACATCGTCACATCTGGCAAGCCCGAGACACAGGAACTGCCCCAGGCCCAGGAGGGGGAGGTTGTCTGAATAAGCGGCATTAGAAAACTTATAATGTCCTCTGGGTCAGATCCTGCTGGGGCAGACGCTGCAAGGCTGACTTGAAGGCCCCGTTATGCCTCCCCCTGGTGCTGGTCTCTATTCGGCCCTGGAGTAGGTCAGAGCAGTCACAAGGTGGCTCTGAATTGCTCTAGGCTGGGAGGGCCCTAGCCAGACAAAGCTGGAGCACCACACACCCAGGCCATGCTCCCTTCCCCTGGCCACTGCCCCCTTGTGCCCCGCAGCAGGGTGCCAGGGGAGCCCACCACTGGGGAGCATAGCATGGTGTCGACACTGCGTGGGTATCTGCACAGGGCCTGTCCGAGACCTTTGCCAGCCTACCTGGGCCCCAGTGAGGTCTCCTGGCAGAGAACACCGGGCACAAGTCACTGCCCTAATCCTCAACTCCTTGCCCCCAGCCCTGTGCCCTCCCCTATCGGCTCAGGTCTGGGCCACCCACCTTACCCCGGTGGGGGCCTGTGGCCAAGAGGACTTCTCCCAGTGCCCGGCCCTTCCCAGGGCTCTCAGCTCCGGCCTCTCCTGCCCCGGCAGGGGGCACACGGCCGCTTCCCCACTCCTCTTGTGCGAAGCACAACAGCTGAAGAGTCTGGGGCTGCCCAAAATAGCCGCCCGCCCGCCCTCCTGGGAGAGCTATCCCGTGACAGCTCCCCAGAGAGCTGGCGGCAGCTGGCCAGCAACACCTGACCCAGCCACTCGAATTCAGCTGCAGATTCCCCGGGGCCAGCGCAAGCTGGGGGCTGGGGTGGGGCGGTTGTCTGTGCTGCCCCCAGGAGGGGGTGCTCTCACCCTGCATCGGCCCGGGGAGCTTCCCTTCCTGAGCACAGCATGGCATGGCCGGTGAGGGGAGCCCCGTGGAGACCCCCGCTCCCGCAGTCGCTGGGGGCTCGGCGACGGGGCAGGGGTGGCTGGGCTCTCTGTCGAGAGGCACTTGGGCCTGTGTTGCTTACGGCCTCCTGTGCATGAGGGGGGCCCCGCTGGGGCTGGGACGAACGGAGCTGTGAGTCCCGGAGCGCCCACCGGGCCTGCTGCGGGCGGGGTGAGCCAGCTCGGTGCTCCATCCCCCACATCCCCGGCACACCCCCTGAGGGGAACAGCCTGCCCCTGCCCCCGCCGTGCCAGCACCCACAGGCTCCCAGCAGGGCCCACTGCACCGGGAGCCTGGTTCTCCCCTGAGGAGCTTGCTGCCTGCCACGAGGGGCAGGTGGGGGGAGCAGCACGTGGCCGGGGGCTGCGCTGGCTGCAGCACTGGAAGGGGGAAGCCAAGTCTCAAGGGGGCAGACAGAGTTCAGCACAGTTCCACGGACTCCCCTGCACCCCACAGACCCTGCCCAGCACAGCTGTTCCCAGGGCACCCACAGTCCCATGGATCCAGGGACCCCCTGCTCTGGGATCCCCCGCATAGTCTGCGCTCTGGGGAGGCTGGGTGCTTCCCTGGGGCTTGAGGGAAGCTGTGGGCTTGGTGCATGATGTCACAATCTCAGTTCCTGTCTGGGCACTGCCCGAAATCCAGGGATCCTGAAACTCACCAAACCACAGGGGGGATGGGGAGTTGGCAGACATTTCTGGGACAAGGCCAGAGGGATGCTGGGAACAAGTGGGGGGTCCCCTGCCAGCCCCAATGTGCAACATAAAAACATTCCCCAAACGGAAACCTCCAGATTCCCCTGGGGACTTTTTACAGAACAAAGTTTTGCCTGTGGAACTCACTGCCACCAGACATCACAGAGCTGTGGCTGGGTCGGCCAGAAGGGGCCATCCTGGTCATCTGGGCTGGCCTCCTGCATGCCCAGGCAGTAACGTGGCTCCTTGGGGCAAGGATCTTCGCAGAGTTCAGAGGAGCACGGGGTGCTCCAAGAGGGAGGCGGGCAGAGGGTCAGATCCGGAGTGGTGTAGAGGGTCCAGGGTGCAGAGGCCCTGGGCTGAGGTGGGTTCACATGTTGGGGGAATCCAGGGAAATTCTGGCTTCAAACATTCAATAACATCCCAGGTAGGGCCAGACTCTCTTCCAGCCAGGCCAGACCCCAATCCCTGTTCCAGCAGCGGTAATGGGGCAAGGCCAGGGCAGGAGTGTGAATGGGGCAGAAGCCGGGGAGAAGCACCCCGAGGCTTGTGTTCCCATCTGTGACACAGCAGGGAGGGGGGAGTGTTGACGTGGGAATGTGGCAGGGGGGTTTCACTGGGGATGGGAGACCTGTGACCTGAGCCAGGAGGGGGAGGTAACACCTCTGCCCAGGAAACTGGACAAAGGCTGCAGGCGAGAGCCTGCTGGAGGGGGGTTAGTTTCAGTTTGGTGCTGGGTGAAGGAACACAGGGAACCCCACGGCTGGGGTCTAAGCTCCCTGCCCCCCAGAAGGACTTGACTGAGGGGTCCTGGTTGTACCCACAAGCTCTGTTTTAGACTGTGTTCCTATTGTCCAATAAACCTTCTGTTTTACTGGCTGGCTGAGAGTCACGGTGAATCCCAGGAAGAGGGGTGCAGGGCCCGGACTGCCCCACACCCTGTGACAACTGGTGGTAGCGGTGGGATGAGCTGCACCCCGTGAACGGCGCTTCCTGCAGTAAGTGACTGGGGAACAGTAAAACGAAGGGGGATTGACGGGGACCAGGAGTGCTGAAGATTCAGAGAGAGACGGTTTCAGAGGGCGGTTAACCCCTGAGAGTGTGTGACCAGCAAGAAGGACTTTTGCAGTAACAGGGTCCCCTGGGGGATTGCACCAAGTGGTCCCAGGGGCAGAGGAGTCTGCAGCTCGACCCTGGCAAAGACGTGGTGACCTCAAGAAGGACTGGCACACTAGGGGTTCTTCCTGGAAACCGTGGAAAGCTGCCCAGGCCTGCGAGTGGCCAGCAGGGAGATGTACGCTAAACGCCTTAAGAGTGACCTGGTGGAGCTGTGCAGGCAGAGGGGGCTGCGCATTGGGAGGTCCACCAAGGAACAGCTGATTGCCCAGTTGGAGGAGAAGGATCGCTTGGATGACCCGATCCCTGTCCCTGAGGGAAGCCGCCTGGTGGAGGCAGTGTGGGCCCTGGGGCCTGACCAGGCTGGGAGGGGTCAGACTGCTGACGAGGACATCCTGAGACCTTTCCTACCTATGCCTGGGGAAGGGTTAGGGGAAGCCCAGTGAATACCGAGGGCACCCTGACCCCTGCAGCGAGCAGGGGATCCTCGCAGCAGAGGTCCCCATCCCTGGATCGGAGGCGGCTGGAATGGGAGAGGGAGATGAAAATTATGGAGCTGGAGGATCATGAAAAGCGACATCAGCATGAGCGGGAGGAGAAGGAGAGGCAACATCAGCATGAGCTGGAGCTGGCCAGGCTGAGGAGCAGTGGGGCCCCGGCTGCTGTGAGTGAGGGGGGACCCAAGACTGCAAGGAGCTCTGATAAGTGCTTCCTGGCCCAGCGGAAGGAGGGGGAGGACACAGATAGCTTCCTGACGGCCTTTGAGAATGCCTGCGAGATGCATTGGGTTGACCCTGCAGACAGGCTCCAGTTTCTCAACCCCTTACTGGGCCTCAAAGCTGTGGACGTGTACAGGCGAATGACAGGGGCGGAGGCAGGGGACTACGAACTGTTCAAACAGGCCCTGCTCCGTGAGTTTGGGCTGACCCCCGAGATGTACCGGAGAAGGTTCCGGACTCAGTGTAAAACGCCTGAGCTCACCTACCTAAAACTGGTCAACCGGATGCAGGGGTATGCCCGCAAGTGGACAGCTGGGGCCCAAGCTAAAGAGGACCTGCTTGACCTAATCGTACTGGAGCAACTGTATGATCAGTGCCCTTCCGACCTGAGGCTGTGGTTGGTGGACAAAAAGCTCGAGAACCCCCAGCACGCAGGGCAGCTGGCCGACGAGTTTGTGAACAGTCGGTCAGGGGGTAGCAGGGAGGAGGACGCCTCAGGTCTCAAAAGAACAGGCCCCCCCCCGATGCAGAGAGAGAGTCACCATGGGACCTCCCAGCAGGGAAATAGGGAAAACCCCCTCCAAAGGGGAACGCCTGGCGTCGGGCCCCTCCGACCCGCTCGAGGGGACCAACGTGACCTGAGCTGCTATCACTGTGGCCAGAGAGGCCACGTACGGACCCAGTGCCCCGGGCTCAGGGACAGTCTGAGCAGACCCAACCAATCCAGAGTTAACTGGGTAGGGACCCAGCTGGATGAGGGGCAGACGACCCAGAAAAGGGGGGCTGCCAGTTTACCACCTGCTCAGGAGGGAAGAGTACCCCAGGCCAGCTCCGCCAGAGGGCTGGAGGCTCTGGACTCAGGGTGCTCCGTTTACAGGGTGGGCACGGGGCTGTCCCTCCGGAGAGAGTGCCTTGTTCCCCTGGAGGTGGATGGGAGGAAGGTCAATGGATACTGGGATATGGGCGCGGAGGTGACGCTGGCCTGGCCCGAGGTGGTGGCCCCAGATCGGGTGGTGCCCGAAACCTACCTGACCCTGAGGGGGTGGGCAGGACCCCATTCAAGGTGCCCGTGGCAAGGGTACACCTGAAATAGGGGGTCAAGGAGGGCCCCAAGGACGTGGGGGTACACCACCATTTGCCCACTGAGGTTTTGATGGGGGGGGACCTAGAGGACTGGCCTAGAGGACTTCCAGCGCCTGGTGGATCAGCTACTGAGGGGGGTGGAGAGTTTTGCCGTGGCGTATATTGATGACATCTGTGTCTTTAGCCAGACCTGGGAGGACTATGTGTCCCAGGTTAGACAAGTGCTGGACCGACTCCAGGGGAATAGGCTGACTGTAAAAGCGGAGAAGTGCAAGGTGGGGATGGCTGAAGTATCTTACCTGGGCCATCGGGTGGGGAGCGGCCGCCTAAAGCTGGAACCAGCCAAGGTGGAGGTGATCAGAGACTGGCCTGCTCCCCACACCAAAAAGCAGGTCCAAGCCTTTATTGGGTTGACAAGATACTATCGAAGGTTTGTGCCCCACTTTAGCGCCATCGCCACCCCCATCACTGAGCTATGCAAGAAGGGGAAGCCAGACAAGGTGGTCTGGACCGAGTAGTGCCAGGAGGCTTTGCGGATGCTGAAGGAGGCTCTGGTCAGTGGCCCAGTTCCGGCAAACCCAGACTTTGACAAGCCCTTTATGGTGTTCACCGACGCCTCAGACACGGGACTGGGGGCAGTGTTAATGCAGGAGGATGAAAAGGGGGAGACACACCCCATCGTGTACCTGAGCAAGAAGTTCCTACCCTGGGAACAACACTACGCGGCCATCAAGGAGGAATGCCTGGCCATGGTGTGGGCCCTAAAGAAACTACAGCCCTATCTCTTCGGTCGACACTTCACCGTGTACACCGACCACTCTCCCCTGACCTGGCTGCACCAGATGAAAGGAGCCAACGCCAAGCTCCTGAGGTGGAGCCTGCTCCTGCAGGATTAGGACATGGACGTGGTCCACGTGAAGGGAAGTGCCAACCTGATAGTGGATGCGCTGTCCCGGAGAGGGGGCCCCGAACTTCCCCAGGTCACTGATCGCAGTGACCCCACTCAGTTCAGTCTCGAAGGGGGGAGAGATGTGATGCAGCAGGGAGGGGGGAGTGTTGACGTGGGAATGTGGCAGGGGAGTTTCATTGGGGATGGGAGACCTGAGAGCCTGTCACTTGAGCCAGGAGGGGGAGGGGGAGGTAACACCCCTGCCCAGAAAACTGCACAAAGGCTGCAGGCAAGAACCTGCTGGGGGGCGGGGGGGGGTTGGTTTCAGTTTGGTGCTGGAACACAGGGAACCCCAAGGCTGGGGTCTAAGCTCCCTGCCCCCCAGAAGGACTTGACTGAGGGGTCCTGGTTGTACCCACAGGCTCTGTTTTAGACTGTGTTCCTATTGTCCAATAAACCTTTTGTTTTACTGGCTGGCTGAGAGTCACGGTGAATCCCAGGAAGAGGGGTGCAGGGCCCGGACTCCCCCACACTCCGTGACACCATCGGCAACACCACACGCCAGGCAGCTCCCTCTGCCCATCCAGCGGAGCCTCAGCGCCCAGGACAGCCCCCTGTGAGAGCGACCACGCATGCCCCACCGTTCCCGGGGGCTCCAGGGCAGGGGGCTGCACACATCCAGCTGCCAGCTCAGCCCCGTCGATGCCCAAGGGGTCTGTGGCACGGCGGTGAGAGACCCCTTGTCTCACGGGGCACGGAACAGGCCGTGTGGGGGCACGTGCCGTCGCCGATGCAGAGGGGTACATTCCCAGAGGCCTGCGGGGGAAGGGCTCTGCGTCCCCAAACCAGCCCAAGCCGTCCTCTCCCCACACGTCAGCATGTCGGAGACCCTGCAGCAAGGGGCCCGGAGAGTGGGTGTGTTGGGAGGGATCCCAGCTGCTGGCACCAGGAGCACCTGCCGCTCTGCCAAGCGGGCTGGCGCCCTGCGCTGGACAGGCCAGGTTGTGGGGTCAGTGGGGGGGCCTGTGACACCCTAGGGCTGCAGAGCATCAAGGGACGGACCCAGGCCAGGGCCCTGTGGGCCTGGGCAGGGCCCCTGAAATGCAGCCCTGGCACCTGGGGCTGGCGGGCTCCAAAGGGCTTCGGGTCCCTCTAGTGGTGGCTCAGCCTCATCGCCCCGGCGAGCGACGGGTCGGCCTGGAAGGACGAGATTTCCACGGGGAAACGTCGTTAACATGCAAACCGAGGAAGGAATATTTCCATCCGTGCTCACCCCGAGCTACAGCCGGAAAGCGCAGCCTGTTTGCAGTTGGGTGTAAGGTTGTTTGCTCCGGGGACTCTGACACGTGACGGTGACAATCCGCGATGGCAGTTATAAAGCTTCGCCTTTCTGAATCTCAGCATCCACTGGCATTAAATACTTATCATCTGCCCCCACCCACCGTTCTCTGACCCCGCCGTAACGTCCCACAACTGACAACTTAAAGCGATAACCATCGGAGGAGATGTGTGAACTCTCATTTTGCACAACTGGGAACATTTAAATGGACAGAAAAATGCTTAAACCCAAACGTCAACGTTATCCATCGACATTCATCTAAAGCATTGAAACCCGGCTGCTGCCCAGCCTGGCCACGAGGGCCTCAGCCACTGCGCTTCCCGCGGTCAGCACCTGTGTACACGTGGCCACGGGTGGCTGCTCCCCGGCTGCGAGCGGCCCCTGACTGGGCTACTGAGCAGCTCTCCAGCAGCCGCGGAGTTAATGCTGCTCGAGCCCCCGGCCCGGAGCCCAGACTTCAGGCGATGGGGTTTTATGACCCCACCCCCACTCCTACAGCCCTCCTGCTTACAGAGCGGGCATAGCCATGGGGCTCAGGCTGGGCCAGATGTGGCCAGGCTATGGAGCAGCACCAGGCTGGGCTTTTCAGAGAGGGGGTCCAAAGCAGGGCAGGGGCCAAGATCGTCCCAGGAGGGGGAGTTGGGGTTCCAACTGAGACCCCCCCCAGGTCAGGATTTCTCACAGCACGGAGTGCCGGCCGGCTCAGCCCCAAGTGACTAGCCTGAGCCCCGCACCCCTCGTGGGGCCCTTGCGGGAGCAGCCTGATTGCCGCTGCTCTGTACCCAGGGGAGCTGAGGGCGCGCAGTCCCCATGGAAGCCGGTCCCTTAGAGCCGGACGTTGGGACCCCCTTGGGCAGCCCACAGCCAGCGGTTTCAATGGGGAGCGGGGCTCTTGCCGGTGCCACAGGCCAGCGTTCCCCCTTGTCCTCCCGGTCCCCCCGGCCCCCCCGGCCGGTGCGGCCCGTCATGGCTGAGCGTGGCGCAGCGGCTCTGTCCCCACCTGGTGCCCCCCGCGCCCCATGCCGGTTTCTCTTCCCACCTCTTGGCCCTCCAGCCGGGTCACACTCTAGGGTAACACACCAGCTGCCCCTCAGTCAGGTCTCTGCTCCCTCCTCCGGCCCCCGTGTGCCTCGCCCAGGCTCAGGGCTCTCTGCCCAGTGGCCCCAGCCCCCCACAGGATGCTGGAACCTGAGTAGAAGTGGGCGGGGGCCACCGGTACCAGGACGCTGGCCCTAGTCCCTGCTCTGCCTCTTCCCCCCAGGGCCCTCTCTGCCCCTGCCCCTGGCCAGAAGCCGGAGCTGGGCAGTGGTAAGTGCTGTCCAGGAAACCCAGGCTGCTATGGGGAGACCGGACCCTCCACCTGCCCTGGGCAGGGGTCTGGGTGCCCGAGAGCAGCCCCAGCCCATGTCCCCGCCACCCGGGCATGGTGCTGCCAGTGGGATCCAGCCTGCAGATGCTCTGTGGGGAGAGGGGCCCTGCCCCACCTGGGAGGCAGTGGGGAGCCCTGGGAAGGTCACAGGCAGCCAGGAGCCAGGAACCGGGCAGGGAGGCTCCTCTGGCGCAGCTTCCATGGCTGCTGGCCCGGCCTCACTCCACCCGGGCTTGCGCAGGGCCTGTGCCCAGCTCCCGGTCACTGGCTGCCCCCGCCGGGGCGCTCCGGCTCCCGGTCACTGGCTGCCCCCGCCGGGGCGCTCCGGCTCCCGGTCACTGGCTGCCCCCGCCGGGGCGCTCCGGCTCCCGGTCACTGGCTGCCCCCGCCGGGGCGCTCCGGCTCCCGGTCACTGGCTGCCCCCGCCGGGGCGCTCCGGCTCCCGGTCACTGGCTGCCCCCGCCGGGGCGCTCCGGCTCCCGGTCACTGGCTGCCCCCGCCGGGGCGCTCCGGCTCCCGGTCACTGGCTGCCCCCGCTGGGCTTCCTCCGCGACCCCAGAGAGCGAGGGCAGACTCCCACCTGCAGCCCCTCCCTATCTGCAGCCCCCTCCTAACCCCAGAGCCCCAGCTGGGTGTCACCGTCAGCGAGGCCTCTCAGGCCCACACTGCCCCAGCCCCAGCCTGTGGGGGGACACACCCCTCACCCCGCCCCACGTGGGCTCTCTGGGGCAGGCAATGACTCCGGCAGAGGACACAGCAGCCCTTTCAGCCAACCCCCCGCCCCCAACCCGGAGGTGAGGTGGGGAGGCGTGAGCTGCTGGGACTGGGCATGTGTGTTGCTCTGCTCGCATGGGGCAGGCTGCCCGGGCCCACACAGCTCTCCCGCAGTGCCCAGCGTGGGGCAGGCTGCCCGGGCCCACACAGCTCTCCCGCAGTGCCCAGCGTGGGGCAGGCTGCCCGGGCCCACACAGCTCTCCCGCAGTGCCCAGCGTGGGGCAGGCTGCCCGGGCCCACACAGCTCTCCCGCAGTGCCCAGCGTGGGGCAGGCTGCCCGGGCCCACACAGCTCTCCCGCAGTGCCCAGCGTGGGGCAGGCTGCCCGGGCCCACACAGCTCTCCCGCAGTGCCCAGCGTGGGGCAGGCTGCCCGGGCCCACACAGCTCTCCCGCAGTGCCCAGCCCAGAGCAGACTCCTGCCAGGTGAGATGTGGGCCCCCAGTCAGTCATGGGTGTGGTGTTCTCGGAGTATCTCCGGGGGGAGCTGCTCCCATCCATCCGCTGTGGTACAAGTGACCCCGCAGAGCAGGAAACTCCGGCTGCTTGGCAGATCGGCTGCATCTCACGCAAGGGAGGCTGCCCGGTGGCATTCTGCACTTTGCACCGGGAACAGCCTGGCTCCTTGGGTAGCTGGACTCGGCAACTCTCACGCACCCCATCCCTGGGCCCAGCCCTCCCCCACTTCCCATCATGGCCAAGCCTGCAGAACCGTCTCCTTTTCCTCTCCAGTTTGTAAAGCGAGTTTGTTAGGCAGGGCAGCAACAGTCAGGCCCCCGGGTCTCCTCCTGCACTAGCTCTGGGCAGCCGAATGCAGGGCCGCTGCTGGCTAGGAACCTTTCTGAGCGTGGGGGAATGGAACTGGTGTCACGCCAGCCTGGGGGAAGAGACGGCCAGCGGACAAAAAAGGGGGTGTGGTCAGTGTGGCCCTATATAAGAGGCCGGCACAGGCCCTCCTAGGGAGTGCTTGGTAGTCATGCTGAGGGATGGGATGGGTTCCTGCTAGCCCTGCTCCAGCTGGAGTTCCCTACTGTTTGGAAACCAGTTTGTTTAGTATTTTCATAGCTGGGGAATCAGACATCTGGGAGGATCCCGGGGGCTGGGGGACTCGGCAGAGAGCTAGAAACTCTGAGAGACGTAAGGGGCTGGATGTATTTAGCATATCCAAGGGATGGTTTGGGGGTGACTGGATCAGGGTCTGTAGGAACCTGCCCGGGGGGCTCTCTAATTTAGCAGGCGGAGGCTGACCGAGAGCCAGCGCAGGCAGCTGAAGCCAGACACCTCCCTGTCAATACACACATCGGATTTCCAATTTGAGTTTAAGCAGCAACTTACCCAGGGACATGTATCCGAGGGGGAGCCGGGTGAGTCTGTATCCACAGTAACAATGGGGAGTCTGGTGGCACCTTAAAGACTAACAGATTTATTGGGGCAGAAGCTTTCGTGGGTAAGAAACCACTTCTCCAGGGACATGCCGGATTCTGTCACATGGAGTCATTAAACCCAGACTGATGGCTGCCTACAAGAGACACCAGCTCCCCCACAGGTGACTGGGCTCAGTGCAGGAGCCTGTGGGGCAGGTCTCTGGCCTGGGCTATGGGGGTGGGGGGGCAGACTAGATCACAGTGATCCCTTCTGGCCTTAGCTCTGAAGCTATGAGAGCCTTGATCTGTCTCTGTCTGTCTGTCACCCCTCTGGGCTGCTCAGAGAGGCTTTCACGGCTGTCAGGAAACACTGAAGTTGGATCTCATCAGACATTTTAAAAGGTTTGGTTCCTTCTGTCCTGGCAAAGGAATAAATAGGGGGCAGCTGTGTAGCACCCACAGTGCCTGGGAGAGGGAGCAGAGCTTGAGTGTGCACCCATGGGGGGCCTTAGAGATTTGCAGACTAATTAGCCAGATTGGCATTCAGCTGGGATGCTGCGGCAGCGTGCAGTGGCTTCCTGCCTGAACACAGGCAGCCAAGGCATCTGCTTTAGGGCTTCTCAGAGAGTTGGTGGTTGCTAGTGATCGTGACCAGATTGTATTCATTATGGACAAACAGATACACCTGGGGGAATTCTGTGCCAAAAAATTAAAAATTCTGCACACACTACTTTAAAATTCTGCAAAATTCTGAACATTTTATTTGTCAAAATAACACAATATAATCATGCTGGTTTCAATTATTTTGATAATTTATTTAAACTACAATACAATAGATGGAGAATGGGAGTTGGGGGGAGTATTGGAGGAGATCCCCAAACCCCCTTTGTCTAATAGTAACGTAGCTAGGTTTGAACCTTTATTTCTAGTTATTAGTCAACAAATATATGCAGCCACATGCTCAGTGTTGCATCATAGGCAACTGAAGAGCAAGTGAGGGCTGGGAAATCAAACTCACAATTTATATTTGCTACTGACCATCTCCAGAAAGGTCCATAGCAAACAGTTCATGGAGCACATTGTGATAGGAAATGTTTTCAGTCCAATAATTCAGACCAGTTCTAATCAGTGAAGCACCATAAGCATTTCTAAGGCCCTACTGTCCTTTACCCCACTCTGGCAATGTAAAGGAGCCTTAAAACGTTGACACCTGTTTTATACTCCTGGGAGAATTCACAAAGACAATGGGAACAATTCACTAAGCGGGCAGGCTGCTAAATTATGTTCTGTCTGAGGGGACATAGCCTGCCCTTCGCCTACCTCCTCCGAAACATCCTGAATCCCTGCCCTGCCAAGCTGAGCATACTGCAATAGCAAACCAAAGGGACAGAGTGTCTTTCTCTCTGCCCAGCAACCTCCCCACCCCGCCTCCAGGGGTGATTTAGCTGCTCTGGGCATGCAAACCAACCTGCCTGAATGGTTGGGGAGGGGCATGTGACCACTCTTGTGGGTTCCCTTGGTTTCCCTGTCAGAAGTCATTTTTCTGTGGGGAAGCAAATAAATCTGTGGGGGACATGAATTCTGCGCATGTGCAGTGACACAGAATTCCCCCAGGAGTAAACAGAGGAGAGGCCCAACAAGTGATATGTATGCTTGGAGCGTCTCAGCTTTGGAGAACTAGGTTTTGTGGAAAGCTATGGGCAAAATTGATTTGGTCAGAAAATGTGAATGAAAATTGGGAGTTCTTTAAGAGTTTATTAGGTGGACAAAAAAACACAATTCCACATTAAAGAGAGAGGACAAATTTAGCTAACATCCCACACTGGTTCAGTGGCAAAGTGAAGGCATACATTTGAAATAAAAGTAACATATAACACATGGGGGGAAACAGGGAACTAGGCAACAGTGAATATAAATTAGAAACTATGAAGTATAGAAAATTGATAAGGGATGCTAAAGACATCAGGAAAATCCATGACTGACTAGGCTAAGGACAATAAGAAGAGAATTTTAAATCCATCAGGAACAAAAAAAATCCAGACAATGGTGTTGGCCCATTACTAGAAAAAGATGGTAAAATTATTAATAGTGATGCAGAAAAGACACAAATATTCAATAAATTGTTCTGTTCTGTCTTTGGAAAGAAGAAGGATGAAATACTTGTATCACACAAGATCCATTAGTAGCTAAGGAGGATGTTAAACAGCATCTACAAGGATAAACATCTTTAGACCATCAGGCCTGGATAACATGCACCCAAGAGCCCTAAAAGAGCTGGCTGAGGAGATTTGTGGCCTGCAGAATTTACTTTTTAATAAATCTTGGAATACTGAGAAAATTCCAGAACACTGGCAGAGTTCTAAGGCTGTTACAATATTTACAAAAGGCAAGTGGAATGACCTGGGTAATTATAGGCCAGTTAGTCTAACATAAATCCTGGACAAAATAGTGGAAAAGCTGATATAGGATTCAATTTCCAAAGCATTACATGACAGGAATATAGTTTATGCCAGTCAACATGGCTTTATCAAAACTGGATCTTGTTGCCCAAACCTGATTTCATTTTTTGATGAGCTTACAAGTCTGTCTGATAACAACAGCTGCATTGATGTAATATATGACACTGAGACTTTTGTTAGGTGTGTGACTTAGACTTGCACCATATTCTCATTCAGAAATGAGCACTAGCCAATACCAGTGAAACCTTTGTTATGTGGAGTAAGAACAGGCTCTGACAACTCTCAAAGAGTAAATGTCATGGGGAATCCTCAGCTAGTGGGGTAATGCAGGGGGTTTAACATTTTCATCAATGGCCTGGAAGCAAATATAAAATCACTGCTGATTAAAATTTTCCAATGACACCAAAGCTGGAGGAAAGGTAAATCCTGCTGAGGATGGGGCCATCACACAGAGCAACCTGGATCTCTGAGCCAGCTGGACCCATTCAAACAAAATTTGGTTTAATGCAGCCAAATGCGTGGTCATACCTCTGGGAACGCTGGCCCCACAGGCAGAGCGGACGCTGTTCTGGAAAGCAGGGCCACTGGAAGGGATTCCGGGGTCCCAATGGACAAGCAGCTCAACGTGCGCTCCCGCTGTGGTCCCGTGGCTCAGACTGGCCTTGGCTATAGAAGCAGGGGGAGAAGTGAGACCCAGGTTGGCATGCTACATCCAATCCTGGGGGCCACATTCTGAAAAGGATGTTGAAGAACTAGGGAGGGTGCAGGAAAGAACCCCCCAAATGGAGGAAATCCCTGACAGTGACAGCTTAAAGAGAAGCTGAGTCTGTTCCATGTATGAATAGAAGACTGAGCCGTGACTCCTTCCCAGGGAGAAAATCCCAGATCCCAAAGGGCCCTGTAGTCTAGGGGAGAAAGGCCGAGCTGTGATACCTAGCCTTATACCAGCCGATCTCAGAGCGCTTCGTAGCCTTTGGAAATGTATTTATCCTACGCAGCCTGAGAGGCAGGGCAGGGCTGGGCTGGGCTGGTGTCCCCGTTGCACAGATGGGAGCTGAGGCACCGAGGGATTTGCCCAGGGTCACACAGGCAGGCTGTGGCAGAGCAGAGACCTGACTCCTGCTCTCCCCAGACAAATTCCGACTCGAAAGGAGGCACCCGTGTTTAGCAGGGAGGGTGGCTGACCCCTGGAATGAACTCCCAGAGCAGGAGTAGATTGTCCACTGCTTGATGTCTTCAAACCCAGACAGGCTGCCTCTGTGACCGATGCTTTAGCCAAGCCACAAGTTGGGCTCAGTGTGCGGGGACCTGGGTGAGTGTAATGGTCTGTGTGATGCTGGGGGTCAGGCTAGCTGATCCAATGGGGCCCTCTGGTGGAGGGTGAGTTATAGCCTTTCTCAAGCTCTTGGTTATCAGTGTTTCCTGTTATAACGCACAGCTTCTCCATGTCTAGAGTAATTGCAAATCCTGTGACGTTCTGGCCTCGTTGTCGTCCAGTGACAGTGAGTTCCACAGGCTGACCATGTGTCTTTCCTGATCACGCTATATCTGACCTGTCAGTCCTCATGCTGAAAGGAAACCTAAACGGCACTTTCAGAAGACAGGCCCGGGAGCTGCAGGTCATTACTTTGCTAGTCACTAAGAATCATGGACTGAACAGAGACACTGGATTTATGGCTTATTGCAACAATCTGTAACCCACTAACCCCCTGCCAGCTGCTACCCCCCTTTCTTCCCCTCCTGCCTGTGGCTGGAGGGGTGTTAACAGGCCCCTTCACCCTGAATGGTCCCTTGAAAGGTGTGCTAACTCCTGATGCTAAACAACCCTCTCCACCTTGTGTGACCCTCAGCACCTTCCCCAGACCTGAAGAAGAGCTTGTGTGACTCCAGAGCTTCTCTCTTGCCACCAGCACTTGGTCCAATCACAGACCTGACCTCGCCTCCTTGACTCTGTATTTCCTTCACCAGTTCTGAGTTCGCCCCCTTTCATTTTCACCCAGTGTAACGGGCCCCTCTGGCCTCAAACACTCCAGGTCCGTGGCTGTGTCTGGATCATGGTGTTTGGGGCCAGCATGATGCATCTGTGGGGCAGGAAAGGAGCCTGAATCCCTGACAGGCCGGGGGCAACATGCAGCCCCCAGCGCTTGAGAAAGTGATGGAGGGACCAGTGCAAAATCCTGTCTCAGCACGAGGGGGAGCCAGCCACCAGGAGAACCAGCCAGTCTCCCAGTAGTGGCTTGTATTCCCTGCCTGAGAAGGGTGTCCACCTGTCCGCCTCTGAGTCGGGCACATGCCCCTGGCGACAGATCCTGCCTGGGGCAGACATGCCACCTGCCTGCACCCATCCCGGCTGCATCGTCCTGCAGAGCTGCTGCATCCTGCTGGAGTGTGAGACCCAGAATAGCCAGGGCCGTCCCGACAGCTTTGGGATGGAGAGTGGGACCCACAGCCCTTTCTGTGGGGTCAAGGAGCCCTGGCCGACCTCCCCCTGAGGGCCCCGGCTGACCTCCCCCCCGACCCCCACGTGGGCGACCGCCTCCCCCTCCCATGGCCCCATGGTCTCTGACAGGTTCCCCAGCTGGGGCCGAGTCTCCATGAGGGGCTCAGCGTGGCATCTCTCGTACACTGGGCTGACCCTCATGGGCCGGGCTCAGCCCCCCGGCGACGAGCCCCATGTCAGGACGGGCCTCAACCAGAAGCAGGGAATGTCACGTGACAGCATCTCCCACCTGCCCCTGCGCCTGGTGCTTCCTCTGCCAGGGTCGTCCTGCCCCCCAGCCCCTCGCTCCCCATTCCCCGGTGTGGCAGGGTCCGGCGTCCACCTCCTGCATCCTCCCCTCGCCTGCAATAAGGCCCAGCCTCCACTCGCCAGCTCTCCCTGGGCACCGAGATCCCTGCTACGGCCGCAGCAGGGCCAAGGGCCCCGTTGGCACTCAGGGCGACGCTGCATCGCACAAGCCTGCCGCAGCCGGGAGCGGGGAGCTCAGCTCCCCGCGGCACCGGCAGGTCCAGCCCAGGGCAGGTGGAGGTTCCCTGGGCGAGATCTCTGCCTGCTTCCTGCCAGGCGCCCGGCAGGCACATGCCAGGGGCGGGGTGGCACCGGGCAGGACAGTCTCCGGAGCCCAGGGGATGAGCCAGGATGTTCTGTTTGGGTCTGGAGCTGAGGTGTGACAGGCTCTGGGCTTTGCTCACGGTGGGCTGCATAGCCCCTTTCTCCAGGGCTGGCCCTGCTCCCCAGCCTGCAGTGGTGGGGGGAGGGGCCGTCAGGGAGCAGGGGATCCCTGGGCCCTAATTCGGTTAATTTGTCCCTGCGGGACACCTCCCCCTCATTCCAGGCATGGCCCCCACATTGCAGCAGTCAATCCATCTAGAAACTCCAAACAGGGACCGGTGCGGGGCAACGAGCCTGGGTCGCGGCCGGCTGAATCTGGGCCTGTGTGGTGGGCACAGTCGGTGGCTAGCTATAGATCCCTGTGTATCTCCGGCTGGGGACTCCTCTGGCCCTGGGAGACCCCAGCAGGCACTGCCAGTTCCCACACCGGCCGCCCCACCGCGCTGGCCCCGGAGACATGTAAAGGACGGGGAGGGGCCTGGCTGGAGCACACTGTGGTCTGGGGTGCCCTGGAGGAGCATCGCCAGCACCCCCGGCTGCTCTAAGCTAGGCAGGGGCTGGGGCTGGGCAGGGCAGAGTCCTTCCCGCCCCCTCTGTCTGTGGTGCTGAGTCAATCTGTGCTGGGGAGTGGGGAGGGAGGGGCAGGCCCGGGGTCCCTGGGCAGGAGGTCTGCATGGGGCTGGGTCGCTGATCGCTGTCGGTGTCGCTGGCCTGGGGGGGTGCTGGATCCCGGCCCAGCTGGGGGCCGCGACCAGTCGCTGAGCGTGTTGGGTGCAGCTTGTTCCCCGGGATAAATCACAGCTGAGTGGAGCTGCAGGCAGGGCCCCTCTTCTGCTCTCTGCCCCGGTGCAGCCCCCTCCCACTCTGGCCAGAGGGAGAATCCCCGGGCCAGTGACACCCCCCCCCGGGACGGGAAAGGTGGGCTCCCTGCCCCAGGCAGCCCCGGATGCCCTGAGCTGCTCCCTGCATGTGGGTTGGGATCTAGGGAGAGAAAAGACCCCCGGGGTCCTAGCCAGCCCTGAGCCAGGCAGGATTGTACCCTGTGCTGCATTCCCCAGGGCCTGCCCCACCTCCCCAGCAGGAAGCCCTGCTCCACTTTGGCCCCGTCCCTTCTGGATTGCCCTTACTACCCCCGTGGGTTCGGGGCCCCTCCTTAGCCCTGCCCAGAGCTCAGCCCCTGCCAGTCCGGGGCTCCCCGAACACCCGCCAATGGTCAGTGTCCTCTGGGAAGGAGGTGCCCAGAACTGAGTCTCACAGGGAGGGGCTGTCCCCTCCTGGCTCTGGGCCAGGAGGCTGCTGGGCTGGGGGGTCTCCCAGGAGCTGTGCAGAGGGATGTCTCCCCCGGGTGGGACGGGGTGATTCTGTGGGCACAGCCCCCAGCCCTCTCTCTTCTCCTGGGCTCAGCCCCAAGGGAGGCACCTGCCTGCGGGTCTGGCCCCGGTGCAGCGCATCTCTCGCTGGATGAGCTGAGGGAGCCATCAGGCCACGAGTGCCCTGGGCTAATTTTAAAGGCCTCTGGGCTATAAATAGCCTTGTCCATTAACAAACAAAGCAGTTAGCTGTTTGTCGGTGAGTCTCTGCAGCCGGGCTCCTGCTAGCTAGCGGGCACAGAGTGGCTGGCCCCGGGGTGATGCAGAAATGAGGGCATGGGAGATGTCCCCCCAGCGAGGCAGTGGGCTCTGACTCACTCCTCCTGAGTCAACAGCTCCCCGCTGGTGCCCATGCCCCCGGGCACTGCCTCCGATCCACCAGCCATGGGGTTCCCCCCTGGAAGCACCCCCACCGGCTCCACTCAGCCCTCTGGGCACTGCACTGGGCACGAACTCTGACACACACTGTTTATTCTGCCAGAATGTTGATCCAACCTGTTTGCTTGGTGCCTGCGAAACCAGGAGGGCTCCTTCCCCACGCAGGGCTCGGCCCCACTAATCCTGCTCAAACGTTGCCAGCGAAGGAGTGCCCCTGTTTGCTCAGCGCAGGGCAGAACGTGATGGGAACTTGCGCTGGGCAAGAAGGGCTACGCGGTCCGTGCACGTGGGGCATGGCCCAGGTGTGGGGCATGGGGGCCATGGCTCGGGCTGCCCTGGGCACATCAAGGCCCCACCCTCAGAGGTGTTACGGCCCGAGTGCCGGCGGGAGCTCCTTGCCCAGGGACGAAGTGGGGATTCACCCACAATAGCTCCTGCTCCAATACGTCTGTTAGTCTATACGGAACCACAGGACCCTTTGCCGCTTTTACAGATCCCGACTAACACGGCCACCCCTCTGACACTTGCCCAGGGGCCAGCTCGCCTTCCCAGCTCCGTGGCTGAGGGAGGAGGGGCACAACGAGCCGCATGCCTGCACTCCGCGGGGATGGCACACCAGCCGGGCCGGCTCTGTGTCGGGCTTCTACGCCTTGGTGATTCCAAACTCCTGGGGGCGAAGCTGGGGCTAGGAACTGCTGTACGTGGGGGGTGGGGGGTGCCCGCTGCTACCGCACCCGCAGGGGAATGGAGAGGCTGGAGCTGACATGCACGACCGTCAGGTTCCAGGAGGGGGTGGAGCCAAAATCAGTAGGGGGCGGAGCCAAATGACAACAAGGGGCGGAGTCACAGGCAGTGGGGGCGGAGCTGCAGCCAGGAAATAGATGGATTTGCCGGGGAAGGAGAGCCCCCGCCCAGGGCAGAGTGGGGTGTGGCTGACCCTCCACTCCACTGCCTCAGCTCCAGGGGGCAGGGCCCTGGTCCTCAGACCCGCCTGTGTGGAACCCTGCGTGGGGTTGGTGCACCGCAGCCGCCACGTCCCAGCCCAGAGGAGACCGCGCCGTGGAGACCAGGGGTGGCAGAGGGCGGACCCATGGGCTGGACCCCATGTCACGGTCTCTAGGGCTCACCAGCCTGATGTGCTATGGGGCATTCTGCCATCAGCCAATAATGCCCCAGGCCAGCCTTCTGGGGACTGATTGTCCAAAACTTGCCCACTGCCCACACAGCCTGGCTCTGCCAGCCTGCCCGGCTGGGGCATGGGGGGATACCTAGGGGTGGTTGGCACCACCAGGCAAGGGGCAATGGAGTCTTGCAGGAGGGATCCTTCCAGCACGTTGCTGGGGGATCTCTGCCCTGGCACTGCGGGGACATGCCCATGGCAGTGGGGGAGGCCCTGTCTCTGTGCCCCGGAGGGCTGGTACGTGGAGGAGCCCGAGTGGCTGCTCAGAGACCCGTGCTGGCTGACACGTCGCACCCCGAGAGTGCTGGGGAACCCCTCCCACCCTCCGTCCCTGGAGTTACTGGCTGGGGACCGAGGCCTTCGCTAAGGAAGGGAAAAGCTGACCCAGAAACACAATGCGCTGGTCCCCTGCGTCAGCCTCTTGCCCCAGGCTGAGGTTGGCGAGAGGCTGCTGGAGCCCTAGGGAGCGTGCCCCCAGCTGGGCGGTTACTGATCGAGAGCTGGGCAGAGACCCAGACCCCCGGAGCTGAGGGCCCAGACAGTAGACGAGGGGCAGGGGGCTGGTCCACATTTGAGATGTTGCTCGAAGCTTATTTTGTATGGAATCCGCTCAGGATAGGCCCTGGATGTGGGGTGCGGGCGTGTCTGTCTGTCTGTCTGTCTGCCTGCCTGCCTGCCTGACGGCCCCGGATTTCTGCACTCAGCAGCCGTTCTATCGTTTCCGTGTTGGATGAAATGGATGCACCTTGCTCCCGAGTCTCCCACGTGCCCCCAGCTGGCCTGGGTGGGAAACCGGGGCTGCTGGGGAATGAGGCTGGGAGGCTGCCCCGCTGACGTCCTGGGAGCAGGGCTGGCCCCTCAGGATTCCTGGCCCCCAAAGGGGCTGTATGGGGGCCGACCCCGCAGTAAAGGCACTGGCTCCGGCTAAAAGGTGTCATTGTTTGCTTGCAGCCCCTGCCCTGCGCTGGCAAACTGTTCCCTGCTGGCATGCTGCCCACCCCTCACCATCTGCAGCTCCCGGTTAATGAGTAGCTGCCGGGTACACAGCTGGAGGGTCATTAAAGAGCAGCAGAACAAGCCCCTCGGGTTCCCTGGAACAAAGGGGGGCTGAGTCACTGTTTGCCCTGCCATAATATTTACTGTGGCCTTAGCAAGGGAATGTTTGTGGAGTGCCGGGCAGGATGGCAGGTCGCTGGCGTGGGGCAGGCCCGGGGTGCCCTGCCCAGCCCCTGCTGATTGGCCTGCGGGACGGCCTCGTGGGAGGGGAACAAACCCAGTCATGACACTAAAGGCCTGCGAGTCACGTTTCCATGGCAGAGCCCTGGCCGGAGTCCCAGCTGGTGCAACCAGACTGCATTCAATGGGCGCGGTCACACTGCGCCAGCTCCCACCAGCAGGGCAGGTGAGCCCCGGGGCCACCCCTCGGCTCCAGTGCGGCTGCGTGGGCACTGGGCCCTCTCTGCGGCCACCACGGAAATGCAGCTGCCTCTGGGGTGCAGGGCGGATAGCTGCCCCTTCTGTGCTGAGCGCACCCGATTTCTGGGGGTGGGGCTGAAGAGACCCCTGGGGGAACTCAGGCCCCCGGGAGGTGCCAGGGCCCCCGACTCTGGATGGCAGGAGCCCCCCGTCTGGACACTGGGCCATTCTGTTGGAACATGAGACCCTCAGATTTCAGGACCGGGACCCTGGACATGCTGTGGTTAGGGTGACCAGACCACAAGTGTGAAAAATCGGGACGGGGGTGGGGGGTAATAGGAGCCTATATAAGAAAAAGACCCAAAAATCGGGACTGTCCCTATAAAATTGGGACATCTGGTCACCCTAGCCGTGGTGACCTCATCTCCCCCCGCCCCAGTCACCTGCTCTCTTTGTGCTGGGCTTCCCCTGCTGGGAGCCGTGCCGCCCGGGGGCACGATCAGCCCTATGGGGCACAGGCAGCCTGAGCCCTCTGCTCTCTCATGAGCAGTTTGACAGGGGAGGGGAACTTCCCAGGGAGGTGCCTGAGCAAGGGCAGCCCGGGACACGCGCTAGGAGAGGGGCCCCTGGCGGTGAGGAGCAGCAAACCCAGCCAGGCCCGCCCCAGGGCTCAGCTGCCCCCTCGGGCCTGGGCGGGGTGCGGCATCTGCACGTCTTTGCCAGCAGCTGTCAAGCTCCCTGTGTAGCAGCCCCAGCTCCTGGGAGCTGAACGCTGGGGACACGGGGGGCTGGCGGCTCTGTTTTTCCGTGCCCACCCTGGCAACATTCCTGAAACAAATGAGTTGAGTTGTTGAGCACAGCTCGGAGCAGCCCCCTGGAGAACAGGGCCCGCTGGGCACTGCACACGCACGCACACGCATGCACACGCACGCACACGCACACACACGCATGCACACGCAAAACATGAGCGTCCCTGCCCCGAAGCGCTTCTGATGCAGCCAGACACTTAGCAGGTGCCCGCTTGGCGCCCCGCAGCGCTCTGGGAGCCGGGCTGGAAGGAGCTCGCCCAGTGGGCTGGGAATAACAGAAGGCTTTTAAAGGGTGCTTCGGCTTCCCGGCCATGTTGTCTCCATCGCTGGCTCCCTCCATGTTTCTGGTGGCCCTGGCCCTGCCCCCTGGGAGCTGGTAAGCCAGGCCGGGCAGCTGGGTTCCCAGGGCAGGGCAGATGCGCAGGCCAGGCGAGGGGCTGTGGGGATCTGCTCCGGCTCCAGCGGGGCCATTCAGCCTCGAGTCCTGGGGTCTCAGCAGAGCGGCGCTGGCCCGTGGCCCCTCCGCGTGCTGGCTGGCGCAGCTCCCCTCCGGTCAGGCGCTGGGAACCAAGCCCTTTCCTCTTGTTGGAAAACACAGCGTCCAGCAGTGACCTCTGCAAGGCACCCCCCCGCCCCCCTGCTGCGGGCTTGGCAGCAGCCCAGGCCACCCCCGGGGAATCACCATAATAAACAAACCACCCCGCCCGGAGCCCGCCCCGCCTGGCCACGCTGGAGTTATTTCTGGCTGTGGGAGCTCAGGAAAGCTGCACTCCAGCTAACCCCGTCATGTGGCTCCTCTGCCAGGGACGCCCTTGCCCATGCTCAGGATGGGTGAGGGCAACAGGGCGAAGAGGGACCGTCCTGTGCTCCCTCTGCGGATAGCGGGGCTCCCAGCCTCGCTAGCGACCCTCCGGCTGCTACGGACTGTCCCAGGGTTCCTCTGCCAGGGTTGGGCCCAGCGGGGCAGGGGAGGTCAGGACGGGTGCCCTGACGGAGTCGGTGGAGGCCGTGAGATGCACCAATTGACATTTCTGCTTGTGGAATGTGTCACTTGGACAGACCTGGGCACTGAGCCGGGAGGGGCCTCGGCCTGGGACCCCTCCCCAGCTCTTTGAGAAGCGGGGTCCTGTCTGCACCAAGGCGCATGCCAGTGTGGGAGTCCCGGGCTGGGCCTGTGGTTCTTGGGTAACACAGAGAAGGGGCTTGTGGGGAACAGAAGGTGCTCAGAAAGAGCAGGTGGATGCAGTCAGGGCTCCCACGTCTCTGAATCCTACACAGGGGAGAGGAGCAAACTCGTCTCTGAGAGGCCCTGGGAGCTACACAGTGCCTACGGCACGCTGGGTCCAATTGATCTATAGCAGAGGCAGGATCTGTCTGTCTATCCCGATACACCCTATCTATCTATCTATCTATCTATCTATCTATCTATCTATCTATCTATCTATCTATCTATCTATCTATCTATCCCATACACCCCCTCTACCTCTCGTCTCTTCTCTTCTCTCTCCTGGGCCCAGGTGAGAGGAATACAAGGCAGAGCTCAATCCCAGAGGCCTGGGAGGTGTCAGTTAGTTTCCCAGGACTGTGTCACTTGCAGGTGTCTGGGTGCGTTCCCAGCCCCGGGCAGGGAGCAGGTTGTTATCTATAATTTCGGGCCCTTCATAGCAGAGTGACACAAAAGCACCTCTCTGCAGGGGGGCCGGGTGGGGAAGGCAGAAGCAAAGGCCTCCTGCAGCCTGTCATTACACAGAAAAGTCCTGCCAGTCCCAAGGGCTGGGGCAGCTCCCTGCCCAGCTAATCACAGGGCCCGTTAACGAGGCCCCTGGCTCCCCCTGCTCTTCCGAGCCTAAGGAGGATCCCAAGGGGGATGGGCAATGGCTGGCAATCCAATTAACCTGGCGGCTAAATGACAGGTTGCAGCGCGGCGGGACCCTGCCCTACCTGTCCTGGCTGCAGGTGGGAGCCTATAAAAGACCCGGCCCCTGCTGAGCCCTGCACTAGCCCAGGGTCAGGCCCCTGCTGAGTCCCGCAGGCCACGGGCCAAGGCAGGTTTGTGATGCTGAACCATGCTGGGCAGCAGGAATCCCAGCTTCCCCGCTCTGCTGGGGCCGGCTGGAGAGAGGAGGGTCTGGCAGTGCCCCGGGGGGACCCCAGGGAGGGATCAGGGCAGGCCAAAGGGGCCGGCGGGCAGCAGTGGCTGGCTGGAAGGGCTGGCGGGTCTCCAAGTCACAGCCAGCTCTAGCCAGGCCTGCACCTGCTCCCCCCGTGGACACATAGCTCAGACCCAGCTCCAGGCAGGTTTCTTGGAGGGAGCAGATCGAGGCCAGCGCTGACCTGGGCCTGGACCCCACAGCAGGTCTGGGGCACCTGTGTCCAGGGGAATGGGGGCCAAGGGCTCCCGGGCGGGGCTCTTGGGGGAAGCCCTGGGTGAGTCTCAGCCACGAGCACAGGGCTGGGGCCAGGCTGGAAGAGTCGTGACTGCCCACGGGTCACTGACGTCAGCGATTCGTTAACACACATCAGCCCCGGGCTTTGCCTCTCTTGCCTTCTCATCCCTGCAAAGACTGCCCCAGCTTCCCGGGCCCTCTGCCCTTTCTCATCTCTGTCTCCTCGCAAGCAGCATCGTCCGGGGACCTCACAGCCCCACTACAGTGGGAGGGGAGCTGCTCACAGGGCTGGGTGCCAGGACTCCTGGGTTCTGCCCCCAGCTCCAAACCAGGCCCTGGGGCTTTGTCGTCACCACCGCAGCCCGGGGCGTTGGCCCGCCAGATGCCGAGCAGCAAGATCCTCGAGCGGACAGGGCTCGGTAATGTCACTGCAATGGAGCTGGGTGGGGTCGGGCGCGAGCAGGGGAGCGCTGACTCACCTTGTTCCCTGTGGAGACAGCTGCCAGCTCCTCTCCCACGGCTGGGCATCGCGCGCCAGCTGAAACCCCTTTTGGGCAGAGAAGATGTGGTCTGTACGTGGCTTGGGGCAGGCTCTCCCCCCTGGGCCTCACTGTGCCCAGCTTTGAGGATCCCAACCAGCTAGTTGCGTCCGACATGCTGGGGACCCTGCTGCCCACCAGCCCCTTTGGCCTGCCCTGATCCCTCCCTGGAGTCCCCCCGGGGCACTGCCAGACCCTCCTCTCTCCAGCCGGCCCCAGCAGAGCGGGGAAGCTGGGATTCCTGCTGCCCAGCACGGTTCAGCATCACAAACCTGCCTTGGCCCGTGGCCTGCGGGACTCAGCAGGGGCCTGACCCTGGGCTAGTGCAGGGCTCAGCAGGGGCCGGGTCTTTTATAGGCTCCCACCTGCAGCCAGGACAGGTAGGGCAGGGTCCCGCCGCGCTGCAACCTGTCATTTAGCCGCCAGGTTAATTGGATTGCCAGCCATTGCCCATCCCCCTTGGGATCCTCCTTAGGCTCGGAAGAGCAGGGGGAGCCAGGGGCCTCGTTAACGGGCCCTGTGATTAGCTGGGCAGGGAGCTGCCCCTGCCCGTGGGACCAGAGGGATGTCACTGAGCGAGGAGCCAGATGAGCAGGGGGAGGGCAGAGGTGCAGAGAGCCCTGTCTGGGACACAGAGGGGAGAGGGCCTCACCTCCCCCTGCCCCACAGCGGGTGAAGAAGGGGCAGAGCAGGCACTGGAAGGCAACACATCCGTGCTGGGCACACGGCTCACAGATCCCAGAATTGAACTGTGGAGCCGGTGGCAGAGCCGGGGTTTGCAGCCGCGGGGAAGGGTCACGGGTGCAGCCAGCGCCGAGGGGCAGGAGAGCAAACCTGCCCCGGTGGCTCCTGTGCTGTGAGACTGGCTCCGGTGCTGGCACAGAGCCGGGCACACGGGGCTGCAGCGTGGCGGCCGGGCGGCCGGGCCATATTCCAGCGAGTGATATTGTGACGTGGGGCTCGAGGTCACAGCCTCCCACGACCCCCTGCACCATGTTGTAACACTCGTAGTCGGAAGCTGGGCCCTTCCCCCGGGGCAGGAACGGCTGCTGCTGGGTGGGTGCAGGTTGGGCTGGAAAAGATCGTAAGAACGGCCAGACGGGGTCAGAGCAAAGGTCCATCTAGCCCAGTCTCCTGTCTGCCGACAGCGGCCAATGCCAGGGGCCCCAGACGGAATGAACAGAACAGGGAATCGCCCAGTGATCCATCCCCGGTCGTCCATTCCCAGCTTCTGGCAAACAGAGGCTAGGGACACCATCCCTGCCCATCCTGGCTAGCAGCCATTGATGACCTATCCTCCATGAATTTATCTAGTGCTTTCTGAACCTGTTATAGTCTTGGCCTTCACAACATCCTCTGGCAAGGAGTTCCACAGGTTGACTGTGTGTTGTGTGACGATATACTTCCTTTTGTTTGTTTTAAATCTGCTGCCTATTCATTTCATTTGGTGGCCCCTGGTTCTTGTGTTATGAGAAGGAGTAAATAACACTTCCTTTTTCACTTTCTCCCCACCAGTCATGATTTTATAGATCTCCATTGTATCCCCCCTTTGGTCGTTTCTTTTCCAAGCTGAAAAGTCCCAATCTTATTAATCTCTCCTCATACGGCAGCTGTTCCAGATCCTTATTCATTTTTGTTGTCCTTTTCTGAACCTTTTCCAATTCCAACAGATCTTTACTGAGATGGGGCAACCACATCTGTACGCAGTATTCCAGATGTGGGCATACCATGCATTTCTAGAGAGGCAGCATGATATTTGCTGTCTTATTATCTAACCCTTCCTAATGGTTCCTAACATCCTGTTCGTGATTTTCCCTCAGGCTGACAAGATCTGTCAGAAACGACATCACAAAATGCCTCAGACCCCACAAGTCCCCAGGGCCCCCCACCCCGGCAGGGCTATGTCGCCCCACTGCAGCAGGGACCCAGGGGGCCAGCTGGTGCCTAGCATTTGTTATCCCCCTCCTTAGCTGTTGAATGCTGAGTGTGGATTTTGCAGCTCCATTGAGTTCATTGTTTTTATTTGGGGGCTGGAGTAGGGGACAACACATGTTCTGGGCCCCTTGCTAATTCCCACCAGCCCCCTGAATCCAGCTGAGCTTGGAAGTGTTTGAGAGGCCGCACACAAATGCCCAGGTTAATTCAGCCCCCCGTCCTGTCATTCTCTGCCTTGCTGGGAGAGCTGAGTGGCAGGGCTGGGCAGGCTGGACATACTGGGGTGATTGTGGGGCACCCCCTTGAGTGGATAATGGGCTGGCACTTGGCAGCACGTGCCCGTTGGCTTCCCGCTGAGCAGCTCTCTAGCCAGGTAGCTGCACACTTGGGGCCTGGCCCAGCAATTCCCCTCATCTTCCCCAGGTCCAAAGTGCCCCTGCCCCTGCCCCTTCCCCTTCCAGGGCTGCCCCATCTGGCTTGTCCCGGGATTTTCCCTTTATCGGCCTGGGCACTCAGTGCACATGGGCAACTGGCCACTGTTCTGGACTCGGGATCAGGGGCGGCACCAGCCTCTTCCTGGCATGGGGGCTGAGGGGGGCTAGACAGCAAATGAGGGCGGGGGCCTGCGCTATACACCTTGTGGGCACCCACCGCCCTTACTCCTGCAGTTCTGCCCTGCTGCTGGCGGGGGCGCTGCCTTCAGACCTGGGATCCCCGCCAGCAGCTGCTGCTCTCTGGCCGCCCAGTTCGGAAGGCAGCGCCCCGGCCAGTAGCAGCGGAGAGGTGAGGGTGGCAATACCATACCCTGCCACCCTTACTTCTGCATAGCATCTTGACACTGGGATGGGTGGCTACGGGGCTAAGGGGGGACTAAGGGGGGGGCTAAGGCAAATTTTGGGGTGACTATAGCACCCGCAAGCCACCCCCCAGCGCTGCCCTGCTCAGGATCCTCCCAGATGTGCCAGGGTTTTGTACCTCACAAGTGGCAGCTCTTGTCCCTTCTCCAAGCAGCCCCCCCCGGCATTACCTTCCCAGACCCCCCAATGCTGGGATCATGCCAGGAACGAGCCCCAGGATCTCTTAATCCCAGCCCTGCCAGAGCCATTTCCCTGCTGGAGACTGACCCTCTATGGCCTTCTGACCCCTGGCTCCCCACCCATCCTCAAATCCCAGGAGAACACTGCACCAACCTCAACAAAGCTGCCCTGACCCCAAAATCAGAGCATCCCCAGTCGGGGGCTGCAGCCCGTTAGCCAGACAGGCCTCTACACCAGTGAGCTCAGGCCAGCCCCCAACCTTCCTGCAGGTCGGGGCTGGCGGGGTCCTGGCCAGGGGTTGGGGGAAGGGAACGATAAAGGGCAGCGGTGCCATCTCCGGACAGTGTGGCTTAGTGGCCTGAACACAGCCCTGGGGCCCAGCCGTGTCCTGGCTCACATGACGAGGGAGGGCGATGGGGAGGTTTATTTACAGTACGAGATGCTGCTCTCGGCTGGGCCCCCGGCTCTGCAGCAATGAGGATGAGGTGCTGGGTCCCCCGTTCCCAGGAGACACGCTCTGGTTCGCAGCCCAAGGGCCCAGGGCAGGAATTGCTGGGGACCTGGGCCATGCAGGGCAGCTAGCCTGGGCATTGCAGTCCTTCCTGGCCTGAGCAGCCATGGCTCCCCATCTGGGCACCTCGGCCCTGCCTCGTGCCCTGGCTTCCTCATCAGCACCACGGGGCCGGTACCAGCCCCTGCGCCTTGCCGGGGGTCCTCAGCTGGCAGTGGAGCTGTCTGGCTGCTAACCGCCGGGGGGAGCCAGTCTGGACACAGCCCCACGGAGCAGGCTGCAAGAGACCCAGAGCTGGGGCCCGGCGCCGGCGCCTTTCCCACGAGAGGCGGCGAGTTCGCTGGTAGGTTCCCCCCTGTCCTTGCACCAAGCAGCTCTCTTATGCTGGGTGCTGCTTTTTCAAACCTTTCCCCCAGGGCACGGGACCCAGCAACCGGCCCGGCGCAGAGGAATCCCTGCGAGGGCATCTCGCTGCTTCTCCAGAGAGCCAGGGGCTCATATTCGGGGAGAGGCTTGACCAGGGAACAAGGGGCTGATGGAGCCGCTCCGGCTCCAGGGAGAACACCAGGCGGCCTGGTGAGAGCAGCAGGCACCCCCGGAGCTCTCAGGCTGATCCAGCCAGCTGGCTGCCTTTGCCATCGGTCCTGCTCCGGGAGAGAGGCCGTGGATAGCGGGCACCTGGATTTCATGTGGGTGCCAGCTAATAAACTGGCACAGACCTGGGTACATGGCAATTCAGTAACCCTGCAACAGCCTGGGCCAGGCCAGAGGGTAGTTACTGGCTGTCAGGTGGGGAGCTGGCTAGGGCGAAGGGGTGGGGCAAAGCTGGGATCCTCATTGAACAGAATCACTTTGGGTCTAAAGAGGAAGCCGTGGTTGAGTGTGAGATGACCACAGGGGAAGGGCAGCCAATGTTGGTGGCAGGACCAGGCTGGCAGGTCTCAGGGGTGCACCGGGCAGCTGGCACAAAGGGTGCGGCATCGTAGGAGCCAGTGTTCCTGGCCATCGTGTGGCAATTCTGTTGTCCATGGTGTTTTCTGCAGGGGATGGAGTGACAGTCCCAGAGAAATGAAGGAACCGCCCACTCCACGAGGGAGGAATGGCCCCATGCCCAGCACAGCCGGCATCCAGTGTGTTCTGCCAGCTGGATGTGAACCCCAATAGCACGCCAGGCTCTCTGGCTTGCTCCCTAGACAAATTGCCAGTGTCCAGTCCTGCGTCCTGCTCTGTCAGTGGCGGGGATCTGGGTCTTCATGAGAAGGCAAGCACCCCTCTCCTTGTGGCCCAGCCAGCTGTGCAGTCCTCGTGCAGACACCCCGGTGCATTTCTGTGCCCACTGCACGGGGCGGGGCAGTCCTCGTGCAGACACCCCGGTGCCTTTCCGTGCCCACTGCACGGGGCGGGGCAGTCCTCGTGCAGACACCCCGGTGCATTTCCGTGCCCACTGCACGGGGCGGGGCAGTCCTCGTGCAGACACCCCGGTGCCTTTCCGTGCCCACTGCACGGGGCGGGGCAGTCCTCGTGCAGACACCCCGGTGCCTTTCCGTGCCCACTGCACGCGGCGGGGCAGTCCTCGTGCAGACACCCCGGTGCCTTTCCGTGCCCACTGCACGCGGCGGGGCAGTCCTCGTGCAGACACCCCGGTGCCTTTCCGTGCCCACTGCACGGGGCGGGGCAGTCCTCGTGCAGACACCCCGGTGCCTTTCCGTGCCCACTGCACGGGGCGGGGCAGTCCTCGTGCAGACACCCCGGTGCCTTTCCGTGCCCACTGCACGGGGCGGGGCAGTCCTCGTGCAGACACCCCGGTGCCTTTCCGTGCCCACTGCACGGGGCGGGGCAGTCCTCGTGCAGACACCCCGGTGCCTTTCCGTGCCCACTGCACGGGGCGGGGCAGTCCTCGTGCAGACACCCCGGTGCCTTTCCGTGCCCACTGCACGGGGCGGGGCAGTCCTCGTGCAGACACCCCGGTGCCTTTCCGTGCCCACTGCATGGGGCGGGGCAGTCCTCGTGCAGACACCCCGGTGCCTTTCCGTGCCCACTGCACGGGGCGGGGCAGTCCTCGTGCAGACACCCCGGTGCCTTTCCGTGCCCACTGCACGCGGCGGGGCAGTCCTCGTGCAGACACCCCGGTGCCTTTCCGTGCCCACTGCACGGGGCGGGGCAGTCCTCGTGCAGACACCCCGGTGCCTTTCCGTGCCCACTGCACGGGGCGGGGCAGTCCTCGTGCAGACACCCCGGTGCCTTTCCGTGCCCACTGCACGGGGCGGGGCAGTCCTCGTGCAGACACCCCGGTGCATTTCAGTGCCTGTTGAGAGGGGCAGGGCAGGGCAGAGCCAGCGCAGTCCCCACGGTGATTTCAGTGCCATACTACAGGGAGGAGGCACCATACCACCCAGCCAGCCAGATCGAAGCCATGTTGTGGTGTGAGGAGCCCTGTCTGGGTGGAGAAGCCGAAGGGAGCAGTTTAGTTCCATGCCCTCAGAAAAGGCTCCAGCTGGTTCTGGGGCGGTCGGCCCCCCGGCAGCTCCCCCGTGCTCACATTGGTGAGGCCGCAGCTTCTCCAAACGGGAGCGGAAGTTTCCTGTTCTGCAGTGACTGGCGCTGCCCGCTGCTCTCCATGTCCAAGATCAGCCCAGGCTGGAGTGCCTGAGTCCTGGGCACCCGTGCTCCAGCGTGAGCCATCCCCTCACACTCATGGCCCCGTGGCCGGGGTGAACCAGAGCCCGGAGAGGAAGCTAAGCTCTCGGCCAGCCGTGCCCACGCGGCTAAGCACACAGCCCAGCAGCGGGGAGGTTAAGGCCTACAGGATGTCTGCAGTGGGGCTAGTGGGGAAATGCAGCTCTCCCCACGCCAGGGCGGGTTCATCAGCCTTGCGATCAGGCAATGGAAGCAGCAGAGCCGTACCCAGGGTGGGGCCCCAGGGCTTGACCCTCCAACGCATGACCCTGTCTCTGAGCCAGCCCCCAGGTTTGCCTCTGTGGGGCTGAGCACCTGCCCCCTCACTCCTCCTCAGCAGCCGGCGCAGTGGATTCCAGGCTGCACTGCTCTGGTCTGCCCCCTGCGCCCCAGAGGGAACCCCTTCCACTGGCTCCGGCTCCCGCGCACCTGCCCAAGCCCCGGCCATCCAGGCTCTTCGGGGTCCCAGCCTGCTCTTGGAACTGTCTGTCTGCCCAAGGGCTTATACCGTCTCTGAGCAGCCACACTGTGAGAAGGCCCAGCGCCGCCATGGCCCAGAGCCCTGCCGGGGGGCAAAGCACAGCCGGGGGGGCCAGGCCAACTCTCCCTGGGCAGGCGGCCCCGCTGCACCTGGCTGAAAGGCGCGAGGATCCGAAGAGCCCCGCAGCAGCCTCTGGGTTTCCAGCCAGCACCGCCTGCCTTGCCAGTGGCATTCTTGGGTGGCTTGTTAAAAGAGAGCAGCTCGTATAGGCCTGCGCCCTCCTCTGGGTCTGTCACACGCACCCACACGCATGTACACGCACCCACACGCATACACAAACACCACGCATTCTGAAGGGCCCGTGGTTGTGTCCAGCGTCCATTCCACACAGCTGCAGAATGTCCGGCCCAGGTCCTGTTCCACCAGCGGAGCGAGCACTTGGCTTTCCCCCGGAAGCTGGCCCCAAGCCCTCTCCCCTCTAGCGGAGACGTCATAGCGTGCAGGGCCCGAAGGAACCGTGGGGATCATGCCCTCGGCCCTGCGTAACCCAGGCCAGAGCTCGGCGCCCAGGTCCAGCTGTGCCGGCCTGTAACTTCTCTTTGAGCCAGAGCAGATCTTTGAGAAAGAGGCCCCAGGCTTGGTTCGAAGCCGGGAGCATCACCCCGGCCGCAGCTGTTCCCGCGGTTAATTCTCCGCATGGGGAGAATATGGCACCTAATTTCTAGTCTGAATTTGTCTGGCTCCAGCTGCAGCCCTTGGATCCTGTCAGCCCTTCGTCCGTTAGCCTGAAGACCCCCACTACCGGAGAGCCCCTCCCCAGCCCAGGCCGGTGGCCACCCAGTCCCCGCCGAGCTGCTGCTGGGTAAACTCCGCCTGTCTCTCGCGAGGCAGGTTTCCAGGCCACGAGTTGTTCTCGTAACTCTTCTCTGAGCCCTTTCCCCGGTGCCAATGGCCCATCTGGCGCGGGCACACCAGAGCGGGACGCAGTGCCCAGGGACGGGCTCACCAGTGCTGAAGGCGCCAGCGCCTGGCTGCTCCTTGCTCTCCCTGAGCCCCAGTTCCGGTTCGTTTAGTGTCGCCCAGGACCCCAGTCCTTCACAGCGTTGCTGCTTGCCAGGTCCAGGAGCGTGCCCTGCGATCTTTGGTCCTAGGGGTAGGACCTTGCATCTGGCTCTGCTAAAAAGCACGTTGCCCTCGTGACCCCCCATCACCAAGTGATCCAGAGGCTCTGTCAGCGTGCTGGGCTCCAGCCTTAGTCACCACTCCGACAAGTCTGCAAGTGGGATATTTTCTTCCAGACCATTGTAAAAACCACTGCCAAGCACCGGGCGGAGAACAGCGCTCAGGGCCCCCATGGGAGCCCCCAGTGGACAGTGGTTCCCCTTTTGGAGACCTGTCAGCAAAGCAGCGTCCCGCCCCTGGGAGAGGAGCTGCCCTGATTTTGCATCGGGCTGATTTGTGTATCAGTGTTACAGACACAGCCCAACTCTGCTCCCAGGCCCGGAGGAACGGCCGGGACGTCCCTCCCAGTGAGCACGCTGACGGAGAGTGGGATCTGTCCATGATCCCCAGCAGGGCCCTGTGCTGTCCAGACCCCACCCATTATAACGAGACACACCCCGTCTCCCCACTCCCAGAGCCCCTGGGAGGGGGACAGCCAGTGCCCTCCCTTTGTAGATCAGTCCCCAGCCGGCCTTACAGGTTGGCGACCGCCCAGGTCCCCGTGGTCAGGGGGCGCCGTGGTCAGGAGTCAAGGGCAGGGCGGGCCTGGGTGCGAGGCCATGGAATGGAGCTCGGGCCAAGTGGGGGGAGGCAGCAGGGTCCAGGGACAATGCTGGGGGGGAGGAGCCTGGGGAGGCAGCAGGGGCCAGGGTGCCAAAATACAAGTTTGCCGAGGGTGCCGTTTGCCCTGAGGCCGGCCCTGCCCAGGACTCCAGGAGCGTGTCCCTCTGGGCTCTCCCTGCTCCCGGGGCTTACAGCAGGGACTCTGCGTTGACGGCAGAGAAGCGCTCCATGAATAATGCACCTGGCAGCCCGCCCAGGCCTGACGTGGGGAGCCGGGAGAGGCGGCTGGTTTCCCTCGGCACTCCTGGGTTCTGCCATGACTCAGAGCGGCGGGCTGGGCCCCCTGCCAATGGCCCTGCTGCCGCTGTCCCGTCGCTGGGGGGCCGGCCTGCCCCCTGGGGTGCTGCCGGCACTGGGGCCAGGGGAAGCTGAGCTGGGGTGGAACTGCCTGCTGCCCAGCTCCCCTCACCCGGCGTGTTCCCCAGGGTGCCACTGCAAACGGCAGAGGGCGCCCATGGGAGGCCCCTACATGGTGGTGCCATCCCCAGTGGGAGCGGCAGGGGCTGGGCGCAGAGACTGCCTGCGGCAGCCTGAAGCACAGTGGGTTGGAGGCCGTCGGGGCGGGATGGGGAAGGGGGCAGAGCAGGGAGCCGGCCCTGGCAGCTGGGGAACCGGCCCGGCTGGGTGGGGAAGAGGCAGTGGCTGAGCTGGCAGCCAGGAAACCGTGGCAAGATCTGACATGACTTGGCCAGCAGGCTGGGCCGGGGGCAGGGCCGGGAGGCACGTGAGCTTCCCGGGAGGCTCCTGGCCCCACGTGTGGCTACGGGAGTTGTGGACGGGGTGGGGGGAGGGGACACAGGGGCCAGCCCCCGTCCTGCTGACTCCAGCCCAGCAGCTCTGCAGGGGGGCCCTGAAGGGAGTCGGGGTGCAGTGGGCTTCTGTCCCAGGAGCCCAATGGGGTGGGCTGGCCTGTCCCCCCCTGCAGTGGGGTCCCAGGGGAGGGAGCTGGGAACCAGCCCTGGCACCTCCCTGGGGCTGCACCATGCACCCTGCTGAGGGGTGGCTGGACAGAGGGGTGCAGGGTGGGGATCAAGGCTGGCCAGGGGAGCGGTTGTGCAGTGCCAGGGCTGCCTGAAGCCGTGCAGCCGGGTCCCTGGGAGGTCCCTGCCTGGCCTGGTCAGCTCTGACCTTGGTCATGTCAGGTCGGGGATTCCCACAGCTGCATCCAGCCGGGCTCCCGCATCTGCTCATCCGGCACTCGCCGCCACGTACACACGCTTGTTATTCACCCCTCTGCAAGTCACGTGTGTGTACACCCCGCACTGTTCGCACACTCACCTACACACCGTCACTCGCACGTTCACCACTGGTGCACGCGCACGTGCACAGAAATGCACATGCGCACACACACGCAGCAGCTCCGGCCACGGGGGGCTGTGCCGGCTCCGCGCTGCACCTTCAGCCCTGCTCTCCATTGCCAGGTGCCGGCTTGGCTCTTGGCGCTGCAGCGGGGGGCGTCCGCGGCTCCGCTGGAGTGAAACCCAGCGATCCTGGAGAGCTGGGAGCCCGGGGCTCAGGCTGGCTCTCCGGGCAGAGCTGGCACCAGTCGGCTCACTGCAGCTCTGCCCTGCCCTGGCCTGCCCGGCCAGGCCCCCTGCGTGCGACCAGGTACAGCCAGCCCCTCCGAGCCACGGGGCACCCTGGGGGCAGCGCACGGTCTCCCGCTCTGGCACGCGCCCGTGCGCTCCCCATCACACCTGCGGCGGGGGGAGCCGGGGGTGAATCTCGCCTTTCGCTGTTGCTGTGTTGAGCCCCAGGAGCGGTGCCTGGGCATCGCTCTCTGGCCCCAGGGCAGCCTTGCCGAGCCCCGGGGTGCCACGGAGCCGCGGGCAGGAGTTCTGTGCCAGTGAGCAACCAGCACAGCGAAACCAGCCCGGTGCCGTGTGGGGAGACCCAGCCCTGGGGCCTGGCGGGAGTCTCCCTGGGGTGCCTCTGTCGGGGGGGCCGGCACAGGCCTCTCCGCACAGCTCCCCTTGGAGGCCTGCATCTCCTGCACCGATCGGTGCACGCAGGGGTGGCTGGTTGCTGGGAAGGGGCCAGTGGGCTCCTGTTGGCCACTGCTACAACTCCACATCCCCACAGGCCATGGGCCCTGACCCACTAGTGGGCAGCACAGAGCCAGGACAGTGTCCGAGGGCACCCCAAAGGCCTCTCGAGATGCCAGGCCGGCTCCATGCCCAGCAGGGACAGGAAGAGGTGGTAGAGCGGGCCGGGGGGGGGGGCAGCCGGGCCAACCAGCTCTCCCAGCCAGCCGAGCCAGGTAAACAGCCAGCTTGGCAGGAGAGCCCTGGTGACTCAACGGCAGGAGGAATGTGGGAAATGCAGCACGACCGATGGGCCACGTGAGGAGCTGTGGGCTGGGTCGGAGGGGTGCCGGGAAGCTCTAATTCCCTGCACTGGTGGGTGACTCGGAGCAGCCGGGTCGGGCGCAGCTCACCCTGCTCTGCAGCCGCTGGGCACTCGACAGGGTGAGTGGGGTTCAGCCGCCCGCCCGCCCGCCCGCCCTGGAGCTGAGGTCTAGGGACAGGTAGGGCATGGCTGGCAATCAGCCCCGTTCACCCCTCTGCCACCTGCAGCCCCCTTCCCACGCTATCCTGGACCCCAGTGAGCAGCTGAGAGAAAGGCCTGAGCGATCCCAGGGGGCAAATCATGGGGCTGTTTGGCTGTGCTCACCAGCTGCAATACATGGGGCAGGTGGGGGGCATGGGCCTCCTGCTCGCTCCTTCTGCAGCTCCAGGGCTGCAAGGGCCCTGCTGCAGGGAATTCCACAGGTGGCTATTCTGCAGACAAGGCAGAACTGCCCACAGGGGAAGGGGTGATGGGGAAGGCTGGCAGCTTCCAGGCCGCACTGATGCCTGGGGTGTTTGGAACCTGCGAATCCATGGCAACTAAACAGGGCAGGGAACACCCTGGACACCTTATCAGTGTGGGGCTGGCCTTGCTAATCCGCGCCCAGCAGGGTCTGATTAGCTGGGCTGGGAGTGGGCAGGCGAGGCCAGGCCTGGGTGACTGTGGCAGAGGTGACCAGCTGCTGGCCGGCTCTCCTACAGCAGAGTCCGCACACGCAGGGCATGTCTCTCCATCCATAAATCCCAGGCTGCTGGCACCAGGCCATTCCTGGGCCCAGTGGCACCCAGCTCCCTGGAGTGACATCACACCGCCCCCAAATCAGTCGCTCTCTGAGCAGGAAGCCAGACGAGAGAGGGATGGGGGGTGGGGAGAAGGAATCACAGCCGTGGGTTTCCATGAACTCCACTCACACACACACACCCCACAGCTTCCGGGCCTGATTTGCAGTCCCCTGGTCTCCCAGGGCTGGGCACCCCACACACAGCTCTGCCCGTGCCCCTCAGTCCCGACCTGCAGCCCCGGCCCTGGACTCCACAGCTCTGCCAGTGCCCCTCAGTTCTGACCTTCCGTCCTCCTCTCCTGTCCTTCCTCTCTTTCAGTGTGGGGATCCTCCCCTTACTGCTCTGCCAGTGCCCTAACTTTGACTTCAGCCCCCTGGTATTCCAGTCTTTCACCCTGGAGGGGACCAAAAACTGACAGCCAAAGTTCTTCAGAAATGTCAAGAATTCTTTGATCCACCCAAGAACATCACTTGGGCAAGCCGTACTTTTTACACTAAGCTGCCAGGGGGCTCATTGAGCAGCTAGTGAAAACTCTGCTTCCCGAAGCAAAGAGTTAACGAGAAGTGAAAGAACCAAAGTGCATTTAATTACAAAGAGACAGAAAGAGAGATTCAAGAGCAAACAACAGGCAGAGACCAGATTTGGGTGCCAGAAATGTGGAGGCAACAGCACCACGATGCAAAGTGTCTGGGGCAAAGTGCCGGGACACCATCCATGCAGTAAAAGCAACTAGATGGCAAAAGTTTGTCACCCGTCTCCCCCCGTGCGAACTTCAAAAAAAGAAAAAAAAACCCACAAAAGCAAAACACAGCTGGGAAAGACCAAGCTCTGATGATAATGCAGAACCAGACATTTTTGTGATGTGTTATACGACTGGAGGATAGCTAACGTGACACCAATCTTTTAAAAAGGGCTCCAGAGACAATCCTGGCAATTACAGGCTCATAAGCCTAACTTCAGTACCAGGCAAACTGGTTGAAATTATAGTAAAGAACAGAATGATCAGACACACAGAGATGAACACAATTTACTGGGGAAGAGTTAACCCAGCTTTTGTAAAGGGAATCATGCCTCACCAACCTACTAGAATTCTTGGACAAGGGTGATCTAGTGGATATAGGGTACTTGGACTTTCAGAAAGCCTTTGACAAGTTCCCACATCAAAGACTTAAGCAAGCTAAGCAGTCATGGGATAAGACGGAAGGTCCTCTCCTGGATCAGTAACTGGTTAAAAGACGGGAAAGAAAGGGTAGGAATAAATGGCCAGTTTTCAGAATGGAGAGGGGTAAATAGTGGTGTCCCCAAGGGGTCTGTGATGGGCCCAGTCCTATTCAACATATTCATAAATGATCTGGAAAAAGGGGTAAACAGTGAGGTGGCAAAATTTGCAGATGATACAAAACTACACAAGATAGTTAAGTCCCAGGCAGACTGCGAAGAGCTACAGAAGGATCTTGCAAAACTGGGTGACTGGGCAACAAAATGGCAGATGAAATTCAATGTTGATAAATGCAAAGTAATGCACATTAGAAAACATAATCCCAACTACACCTATAAAATGAAAGGGTCTAAATTAGCTGTTATCACGCAAGAAAGAGATCTTAGAGTTATTGTGGATAGTTCTCTGAAAACATCCACTCAATGTGAAGCGGCCGTCAGAAAGTGAACAGAATGTTGGGAATCATTAGGACATGAATAGACAATAAGACAGAAAATATCATAGTGGCAAAATACACGTCCAGTGTACACCCACACCTGGAATACCGCAGGCAGATCTGGTTGCCCCATCTCAGAAAAGATATATTAGAATTGGAAAAAGGACAGAGAAGGGCAACAAAAACTATTAGGGGTATGGAACAGCTTCCGTATAATGAGAGATTAATAAAACTGGGACTTTTCAGCTTGGAAAAGAGATGACTAAAGGGGGATACGATGCAAGTCTATAAAATCATGACTGGTGTGGAGAAAGTGAATAAGGAAGTGTTACTTGCCACTTCACATAACACAAGAACCAGGTGTCACCCAATGAAATTAATAGGCAGCACTTTTAAAACGTGTATAAGGAAGTACTTCTTTACACAGTGCACAGTCAACCTGTGGAACTCCTTGCCAGGGGGTTTTGTTAAGACCAAAACTATAACTGGGTTCAAAGAAGAATTAGCTAAATTCATGGAGGATAGGTCCATCAATGGCTATTAGCCAAGATGGTCAGGGATGTAACCCCATGATCTGGGTGTCCCTACACCTCTGACTGCCAGAAGCTGGGAGTGGACAACAGGGGATGGATCACTCAATAACTGCCCTGTTCTGTTCCTTCCCTTGGAAGCACGTGGCATTGGCCACTGTCAGAGACTGGGCCAGATGGACCACGGATCTGACCCAGTGTGGCCGTTCTTATGTTCTTATGTCTTTTAATATTTACAAAGCAAGTTCCTCCACGAAGTTGCTTTGTGACAAGGGAGCTATTGGAATAAAAAGGAAAATCTCAAAGAAGAGATTAGAAATGTAATCCCAGAAAAGGAGGCGTGGCCATGCGGGGTTAACATTAAAAGCTAAGCTTCTTTCGCAGGGTGGGCACAAAATAAACCCATGTGGCCAGCCGCACTGGCATGGCTTATAAAGACTGAGGCCTCTCAGTGGAGAGTGAACTCGCGGGGAGCTTGCCTCGAGGAGCAAGCTCCCAAAGCAGATGATGTAGAACTTGTCTTCTGAGTCGGGTGCCAAAGATCTCCCAAAGGACTTGCCAATGCGTTGACGGCATGGGATGCAAGAAGGGTGATCTGCCGCATGGACGTGGGCCCCAGTGAGATGTGCATCGTGGACAGTTCCATTAGTTCTCCACAGCAGCCGCAGCCAATTCACACGGCTGTGCTGCAGCGGTGGTGAGCATAGAGCGGACTTCCATCTTGCACGGCCCTTTGCAAGGCTTCTTCCTCCGGCCCAAGCCACCGTGGGAGGAATGAGGGTTCTTAAATCCCTCAAAATAGCATCTTCCGACCTCAGTCATGATCAGCCTCTTGCGCTGCCTGCTTCGACCTCAGCTCTACCAACCTCCTGGAAAGGCCAGCCGCAGCCATGGCCCCAGCATTGCAGGAGGCTTGTTTCCAACGGGTGCAAGACTGCAGCTTGCCGGGGTCTCACCAGTACTGCCTCGCTGGCGGCAAAACCAAATCAACGGATGTTACGAATACGTCAGAACTCTTGACACTGAAAAACTGTTTCACTTCCTCTACTCAGCTGCCTAAAAACAAAACCAAAGAAGCACTAGTGCCGAGAGGGAGCCAAAGAGCAGAGCCCGAGTGGACAGAATAATAACAATAATTAATGATGATGGTCTGTAATTACAATTAATTATGAATGTTAAATTACAGAGTCAAATAATTTGAATAAGGCCATCAGCGTGAGCACTCCCCCATGAGAACAGCTTAGGAGGTCAAGTCTAGACTTTGAAATGCAAGAGCAACTGCCCTTTGGGATCTTATTGTGATTTCTGATTTGTATTCGGAGCACCAGGTGCTGTACAAACACAGGACAAAAAGACAGGCCCTGCCCTAGCGAGCAGTCCATCCAAGCCTAAGACAAGAGGTTAGAGAGGGACAGAGGAGTGCAAGGAGCCAGTGAGGCAATACTGTCAGGGTGAGAGGCATTGTTCTCAACAGGCCAGCTGCCTAACCAGTGCCATGATTGCTTCAGCGCCAAATCATCACCTCTTTGATCCTGGAGGATGTGGATGGGAGGGGAGTAATTGCTGCAGGTGAGAATGGCCCCAAATGCTCTGCATTGTGGCAAAGGAAAGAACTGACCAAGCCCAGCTCAGGGTAGTTACGCAGGACACTTAATCAGCCATAGGTGAGTTCAGCCAGACCTAAGAGAGGTGAAGGCCGTTGCACAGAGGGAATTCCCTCCCAAAATGGGAGCGCCGTGCGCATGGTGATACGGCTCAGCAAATTTACCCGGCTTTTGCCACAGTGAGGGGCGGCTTGAGCACAGGCAGAATGGCAGTAAGAGCCTTTGGGAATGAGCTAAAGGTGTCACAGGGCCACGTTCGGAGGCTGTCAGAGACGAGGTTCTCAGACTCAGATCCCCACAGGTCACTAGGTGCCAATGGGAGTTGGCACCCGAATCTCTTAGCAGAGCTGGGCCTCAGCTGATGCAAGCGCACACGGTCTCCCGGCTGCCTCCCTGCGAATGGTGCCAGAGCACCGACCACGCCGCAAAGAACTCGGCCCTGATAGAAAAATAGCAATGCCAGCTATTGTGTTCCGTTGCCATAAATACATTTCTGGGCAGAAATCTGCCAAGGTAAAACCCTTGGAAGCCACGTGATATTGTGCAAAATGCAGCTGAGTCTTCTGAAAATGATGGTGACGTTGCAAAAGTCCTTGTTAAAGGTGAAATACAGGCCTGGTAAGAAGCTCCATGAAGCAGAGACGCTGCTTCAAGAACACCTATAAATCGTGAAAGCAGGGGACTGCAGGAAGAGGGGTTAAATATGACTCAGGTGCTAGTCATTTCTGGAACAAAAGGTGAGAGGCTCAAATGAAAACACCCATGACTCAGCTTTCCGAGAGCGGGGGAGAGGTGGATGGTTGGTAGGAAAAGCTCTAGCTCCTTCCAGTGGAAACATTTCCAGGGACAAGAGAGATGGAGTAGCTGCATAGGGCAGGAACCTGTGCAAAGGGGATTGTGTCACGGTTCCAGCGAACGTGAGGTCTTAACCCGCAGTGCCCTTCTGGGTCTTTGGAAGTGTAAGAACAGAGCTTGGGGTGTTCTGTCCTGGCCAGGCAGGAATGCTGCCTTCAAAGTGTCAGTATCCAAGTATGAACCCTGCAATCATCAGAGGAACCAGAATACACAAGAACCAGAGAAACCGTGGGGAGATTCCTGACTGCTCTTGGTCCAAGGCTGATATAGGCCCGATCTGAGTTAGATGGGAGAGATTCCCCCTTATTAGTGGGCTATTACTCAGAGGGTTTTGTAAATTGAGTTGTTGCACAACACATTGAGTAACCCTGTAATTACAGGCTGCAAATCGTAGACTGTGAGAGTGCAGATCTTAATAGCAGATAATGACCCACAGCTCACGAGTGGCTCATTTCAGCAATACTCTTTGATATCTGTGCTCCAGCTCGTGCCCTCTCAAGCCTCGGGAGGTGCAGGCAAGGGAGCTAGCAGAAAATCAGTACAAATAACAAAGGTTCCGACAAAAAGAGAAGGCCCCTCCTAGCACAATGTTAGAGCATCACAGCACATCCCATGGCGCTTTACTGGCATCCACTGGTCAGAGACTTATGGGCAGAGGGACATGACTCTTAGTGCCAACTTGAAACGGGCTTCCTGTGTTACAGACTATTTGCCTGGAGTCGTTCTGAGAGAAACCTCTGTTGCAGGAACCTAGCACAGAAGAAATCGCTGGACGAGGATGCCAAACGGTTACCCCCATCACAACTGGGAGAGAACTTACAGTCCCAAACGGAAAGTGTCGGGCCATCTGCCCAGGTCACAGCTACACACACTACACCCAGGTCACATGCCACAGCCATCCCAAGGGCCCCATCACAGATCATAAGACTATAAGAACGGCCACACTGGGTCAGGCTAAAAGTCCATCCAGCCCAGAGTCCTGTCTGCCGACAGTGGCCAATGCCAGGGGCCCCAGAGGGAATGAACAGAACAGGGAATTGCCCAGTGATCCATCCCCTGTCGCCCATTCCCAGCTTCTGGCAAACAGAGGCTAGGGACACCCAGAGCATGGGGTTGCGTCCCTGACCATCCTGGCTAATAGCCACTGATGGACCTGTCCTCCATGAACTTACCTAACTCTTTTTTGAACTCAGTAATACTTTTGGTTTTCGCTTCCCCTGGCAAAGAGTTCCACGGATTGGCTGTGCATTGTGTGAAATAACAATTCTGTTTGTTTCTTTTAAACCTGCTGCCTGTTAATTTCATTGGGTCACCCCTAGTTCTTGTGTTATGTGAAGGGGTAAATCACACGTCCTGATTCACTTTCTCCACCCCAGTCATGATTTTACAGACCTCCATCATATCCCCCCTTAGTCGTCTCTTTTCCAAGCTGAAAAGTCCCAGTCTTATTAACCTCTCCTCATACAGAAGTTCTTCACCTTTCATCATATTTTTGCCCTTCTCTGAACCTTTTCCAAGTCCAATAGATCCTTTTGGAGATGGGGTGACCACACTGCACGCAGTATTCATGGTGTGGGGGTATCATGGATTTACAGAGAGGCAATATGATATTTTCTGTCTTATTATCTCTCCCTTTCTTAATGATTCCCAACATTCTGGTCGCTTTTTTGGCTGCTGCTGCACAGTGAGCGGTTGTTTTCAGAGAACTATCCACAATGACTCCAAGATCTCTTTCTTGAGTGGTAACAGCTCATTTAGACCCCATCATTTAGTATTTATAATTGGGGTTATTTTTTTCCACTGAGCATTACTTTGCACTTATCAACCTTGAATTTAATCGGTCGTTTTGTTGCCCAGTCACCCAGTTATGTGAGATCCCTTTGCAGTCAGCTTTGGGCTTAGTGATCTTGAGTTATACCATTTCATCTGCAGACTTTGCCACCTCACTGGTTACCCTGGTTCTCCGCTTCGAAGGGCACCTGCCTGCCGCTGGCAGTGCTCATGCACTGGCCGAATCAGCACCCACCCCCTGCCCAGTCACGCCGGAGCAGCAAAGCAGGCCCCAGGCTATGGATCCCCCTCGGGGGCCAGACAGGCCACTGGGGAAGGAGCTGTGCAGTGACCAGTCTGTGGTGTGTGCTCAGAAAGCCGCAGAAGTGCGGATACAGTAGGTCCTGGCATGGCAGCCCTCTCCCCTGCTCTGAGTGCTGCATCAGCCGATGGATTCTTTGCAGCTCTTCTGGCCATGGCTGGGGTTACACTGATGTGCATTTGGGATTTTTGGAAGCGAAGGTGTAATAGCCGCAGCCCTTGGACGCTGTGTTTCCCAGCCCTGCCGTGCAATGGGGGATAGACCGCGACCGAGATTTCAGAGGTCTTAAGGCCAGAAGGGACCGTTGGGGTCAACCGGGCAGTTCTCCTGCCTCCCCTAGGCCAGAGACCCTCCCCATGACTCCCACATCCACCCCGGAACCTGGCTGAGCTAGAGCATGTCTCTAAGAAACACGTCTGCCTGTTGTAAGCCTCTGGCAGGATCATGGCGAGGAAGCTATGATCTGCCCCCTGCCTATGTGCTGCACCTTTGTCACTGCCAGCGACTCCAGCCCAGGGCCACCACCGCACCCAGAATGAACCTTCCACCCCCCTCAGCTTGATCTGCACTCCCAGGGCGCACTGTCCCCACAGCGTTACCCAGGCGCTGTGCATGGTATCCAGAGCCAGCATGCCTCCTCACGGTGCGTACCAGCACCACACGGCACACGTTGTCCGCACGCTGCATGCAGCCGTCAGGACAGCCATGCTGCCTGCACCATTGTCACACAACACGTGTCACCAGCCCAGAGCATGTGCCTGCATGCAGTGTTCAGGGTCTGGACATGGGAGGTACCTCCGCCACGGAGCAAGCATCATGTGCACATGGCATTCTGGGTCCACCAGGCTGGTGTCACACCCACGCATGTGCACCCCCTCTCTGACTGCCTCTGGGCTGTTGAGGGGGATGAAAGTCTCAGGGAGGGAGAACATCAAACTAGAGCGGAGGGAAACAATCCATAGTTGGGACCCTCCTTCCAAGTGATGTCATCGTATCCTCTCGCACTGAGGGTACCCCTCCTGGGGAGGGAACCCCAGTTATTAGGATCAGAGAGGTTATAGAATTGGGGGATTTGATCATTAGAATTACAGGTTTGTTTGTGATGGCTGGGAGAACCGTCTGGTGACCTGCCTCCCCGGTGCGAAGGTTGCGAATCTCTTCTGACACCTCGCCAGACATGAGGACAGACAACTATCTATTGACAAATTGTAGAAGTGCTTGTATGCAGATGCTTGAATTCTAAACCCTACAATGGGTGAACGTGAGTGCCTGGCATTAAATGAGGATGATGATAAAATAGGTCTCTCAGAAGCTTGGTGGAACAATGCTAATCAGTGGGAGACAGTAACACTAGGGTACAAAATATATATGGATGACAGAGTGGGTCGTGCTGAGGAGGGGAGTGGCACTATATGTGAAAGACAGCATAGGGTCAAACACAGTAAAAATTAAATGGATCAAACTGTACCGTAGAATCTCTGTGGATAGAAATTTCATACTTGAATAATAAGAGTCTAGCAGTAGGAATATTCTCCCGACCACCTGACCAGGATGGTGGCAGTGACTGTGAAATGCTCAGGGAGATTAGCGAGGCTACAAAAACAGAAAACCCAATAATAATGGGAGATTTCAACTCATATTGCCTGGGTACATGCCATCTCGGGATGTGATGCACAGATAAAATTTCTAGGCACCATTCATGACGGCTTCTTGGAGCAGCTAGTTCTGGGACCCACAAGGGGAGAGGCAATTCTTGAGTTAGTCCTAAGTGGAGCACAGGGTCTGGGCCAAGAGGTGAATACAGCTGAACCGCTTGGTAATAGTGACCATAATGTAATGAAATGTAACATGTTTGTGGGGGGGAAATACCAAAGAAACCCACTGGAATAGCATTTAACTTCAAAAAGGAGAACTACACAAAAATTAGGAAGCTAGTTAAATGGAAAGTAAAAAGGAACAGTCACAACAGTGCAATGCCCGCAGGCTGCATGGAAACTAACTAAAAACACCATAGTAGAGGCTCAGACTCACTGTATACCCAAAATGAAAAACAAACAGTAGAGGACCAAAAAAAATGCCGCCATGGCTAAACAACAGAGTAAAAGAGGTGATTGGAGCCAAAAAGGCATCTTTTAAAAACGGGAAGTCAGATCCTACTGAGGCAAACAGAAAGGAGCATAAACTCTGGCAAGTCAAATGTAAAAGGATAATGAGGCAGGCCAAAAAAGAATTTTAAGAGCAACTAGCAAAAGACACAAAAACAAAAAAGTCCATCAGAAGCAGATAGCCTCCCAAACAATCTGTGTGGCTCCTGGGTGATCGAGGTGCTAACGGAGCACTCAAGGAAGACAAGGCTGTTTCAGAGAGACTAAATCAACTGTTCGCATCGGTCTTCATGGCAGAGGAGAGGAGGGAGGTTCCCAGACCTGAGCCATTCTTTTTAGGTGACAAATCTGAGGAACTGCCCCAGATGGAGGTGTCAAGAAAATTTTGGAGCAAATTGATAAATTAAACAATAAGAAGTCACCAGGACCAGATGGTATTCACCCACAAGTTCGGAAGGAACTCTAATATGAAATTGCAGAACTACTAACTGTGGTATGTAACCAATTGCTTAAATCAGCTTCTGTACCAGATGAGCGAAGGATAGCTAATGTGACACCAATTTTTAAGAAAAGGCTCCAGGGTGATCTCATTAATTACAGGCCAGTAAGCCTAACTTCAGAACCAGGCAAATTGGCTGAAAGTGTAGTAAAGAACAGAATTACCAGAGGCATGGATGAACACGATTTGGTGGGGAAGACTCAATATGGTTTTTGTAAAGGAAAATCATGCCTCACCGATCTACTAGAATTCTTTGAGCGGATCAAAAAACATGTGGACAAAGGTGATCCAGTGGATACAGTGTACTTGGACTTTCCAAAATCCTTTGACAAGGTCCCTCACCAAAGGCTCTTAAGCAAAGTAAACAGATGTGGGATAAGAGGGAAGGTTCTTTCATGGATCAGTAACTGGTTAAAAGACAGGAAACAAAGGGTAGGAATAAATGGCCAGTTTTCACAATGGAGAGAAGTAAATAGGTGGGTCTGCCAAGGAGCTGTGCTGGGACCTGTTCTGTTCAATTTATTCATAACTGATCTGGAAAAGGGGGTGAACAGTGAGGTGGCAAAATTTGCAAATGATACAAAATTAATCAGGATAGTTAAGTCTGAAGCTGACTGCAAAGAGCTACTCACAAAAAATCTCACAAAACTGGGTGACTGGGCAACAACATGGCAGGTGAAATTCAGTCTTGATAAATGCCAAGTAATGCACATTGGAAAACATAATCCCAACTATACCTACAAAATTATGGGGTCTAAATTAGCTGTTACCACTCAAGAAAGAGATCTTGGAGTCATTGTGGAGAGTTCTCTGAAAACATCCACTCAATGTGCAGTGGCAGTCAAAAGAGGTAACAATGTTTTAGGAACCATTGGGAAAGGGATAGATAATAAGACAGAAAGTATCATAACGCCACTATATAAATTCATGGTACGCCCACACCTTGAATACTGCGTGCGGTTCTCAAAAAAGATATATTAGAATTGGAAAAAGTACAGAGAATGGGAACAAAAATGAATAGGGGTCTGGAACAGCTTCCGTATGAGGCGAGATTAAAAAGACTAGGGCTGTTCAATTTGAAAACGAGACTGAGGGGGGATATGTTAGAGGTCTATAAAATCATGACTGGGGTGGAGAAAATGAATAAGGGAGTAGTATTTACCCCTTCACATAACACAAGAACTAGGGATCTCCCAATGAAATTACTAGATAGCAGGTTTAAAACAAACAAAAGGAAGTACTTCTTCACATAACACATAGTCAACTTGTGGAGCTCTTTGCCGGGGATGTTGTGATGGTCAAAATTTGGGTTAAAAAAAAAACTAGATAAGTTAATGGAGGACAGGTCCATCAATGCTATTAGCCAGGATGGGCAGGGACGCAACTCCATGGTGTCCCTAAATCTCTCATGGCCAGAAGCTGGCAGTGGATGACAGGATGAATCGTTATAGAATTACTCTGCTCTGTTCATTCCTTCTGAAGCCCTGGCACTGGCCACTGCCAGAGAGACAATGGCTAGATGGGCCAATGGTCTGACCCAGTATGGCTATTCTTATAGACCCATAGAATCACAGGACTGGAAGGGACCTTGAGAGGTCATCTAGTCCAGCTCCCTGCACTGAGGCAGGACTAAGTATGATCTAGACCATCCCTGGCAGGTGTTTGTCCAGCCTGCTCTTAAACCCCTCCAATGATGGAGATTCCACAACCTCCCTAGGCAATTTATTCCAGTGCTGAACCACCCTGACAGTTAGGAAGTTTTTCCTAATGTCCAACCTAAGACGCCCTTGCTGCAATTTAAGCCCATTGCTTCTTGTCCTATCCTCAGAGATCAACAAGAACAATTTATCTTCCTCCTCCTTATAACAACCTGTTATGTACTTGAAAACTGGTATCATGTCCCCTCTCAGTCTTCTCTTCTCCAAACTAAACAAACCCAATTTTTTCAATCTTCCTTCATAGGTCGGTTTTCTAGACCCTTAATCATTTTTGTTGCTCTTCTCTGGACTTTCTACAGTTTGTCCACATCTTTCCTGAAGTGTTGTGCCCAGAACCAGACACACTAGTCCAGTTTGAGGCTGTATCAGTGCAGAGTAGAGCAGAAGAATTACTTCTCTTGTCTTGCTTACAACACTCCCGCTAATACATCCCAGAATGATGTTCACTTTTTCTGCAACAGCGTTACACTGTTGACTCATATTTAGCTTGTGGTCCACTATGACCCCCAGATCCCTTTCCGCAGTGTTCCTTCCTAGGCAGTCAGTTCCCATTTTGTATTTGTGAAACTGACTGTTCCTTCCTAAGTGGAGGACTTTGCATTTGTCCTTATTGAATTTAATCCTATTTAACTCAAGCCTGGTCTACACTACAGAGTTAGGTCGAAGCAAGGCAGCTTATGTCAGCCTCACTCTGTAAGTGTCTATGCTCAAATTTTGCTCCCACCGACATAACTGCCCCGCGATGCTGATTTAATAAAACCACCTCTGTGAGCGGTGTAGAGTCCAGGTCAACGTAGTTAGGTCGATGCCGTGTCAGTGTAGACATCACTGCTCACATTAACTGTTATTGGCATTCAGAAGCCATCCCACAATGCCCTACACTGACAGTACAATCAGTCCAAGCGCTCCTGATGAGGACACACACCGCCGACACAAGGAGCATAGTGTGAACACGCAAAGCAATTTAATAACTGTGCTGGCTGTATGCCAAAGTCACTTAGGTCGACAGAATTTTGTAGTGTAGACATGTCCTCAGACAATGTCTCCAGTTTGTCAAGATCATGCTACATTCTAATTCTGTCATCCAAAGCACTTGCAACCCCTCCCAGCTTGGTATCTTCCACAAACTTTGTAAGTGTACGCTCTGTATGCCATTATCTAAATCATTGATGAAGATATTGAACAAAACTGGACCCAGCACTGAACCTTGCGGGACCCCACTTGTTATGCCCTTCCAGCATGACTGTGAACTCTTTGAGTACTGTTTTCCAGCCAGTTATGCACCCACCTGTAGGTTCATCTGGGCTATATTTCTCTAGTTTGTTTGCGAGAAGGTCATGAGCCATACCAACATTGAGATATACCACATCTACTGCCTCCCCCATGCACAAGGCTTGTTTCCCTGTCAAAGAACGCTATTAGGCCGGTTTGACATGATTTGTTCTTGACTGTTACTTATCACCGTATTTTCTTCTAGGTGCTTACACAAATTGATTGTTTGATTACTTGCTCCATTATCCTTCCAGGTACCAAAGTTAAGTTGACTGGTCTGTAATTCCCTGGGTTGTCCTTATTCTCCTTTTTATAGACAATACTATATTTGCCCTTTCCCAGTCCTCTGGGATCTCTCACGTCCTCCACACATTCTCAGAGATAATTGCTAATGGCAGCTCAGAGAACTCTTCAGCCAGTTCCTTAAATATTCTAGGGTGTATTTCATAAGGCCCTGCTGACTTGAAGACATCTAACTTGTCTGAGCAATTCTCAACTTGTTATTTTCCTATTTTAGTCTGAGATCCCACCCTGTTTACACTAATGCTCACTAGTTAGTTGTCGGATCGCTGTTGATCTCTCTGGTGAAAACTGAAACAAAAGAGGCATTTAACATTTTGGCCATTTCTGTATTTTCTGTTATTGTCTTTCCCTCCTCATTGAGTAACGGGCCAACCAATAAGATGGGGGTGAACTAGAGGGCCTTGTGTTAAAGGAGGATATTGATATAATAGGCATCACAGAAACCTGGTGGAGTGAGGACAATCAATGGGACACAATCATTCTGGGGCACAAAATACATCAGAAGGGCAGAACAGGTCTTGTGTGGGAGGGCAAGAGTGGCACTGTATGTGAAAGAAGATGTAGAATCAAGTGAAATAAAAATCTTAAATGAATCCACATGTTCCATAGAATCTCTATGGATAGTAATTCCATGCTTGAATAAGAATATAACAGTAGGGATCTATTATCGACCACCTGACCAGGACAGTGATACTGACGATGAAGTAATCAGGGAGAATAGAGAGGCTATCAAAATAAAGAACTCAGTAATAGTGGGGGATTTCAATTATCTCCATACTGACTGGGTACATGTCACCTTGGGATGAAATGCAGAGACAAAATTTCTTGATACTTTAGATGACTGCTTCTTGGAGCAGCTGGTACAGAAACCCACAAGGGGAGAGGCAACTCTCGATCTAGTCCTGAGTGGACACAGGATCTGGTCCAAGAGGTAACTATAACAGGACTGCTTGGAAATAGTGACCATAATACAATAACATTTAACATTCCTGTGGTGGGAAGAACACCTCAACAGCCCAACGCTGTGGCATTTAATTTCGGAAAGGGGAACTACACAAAAATGAGGGGGTTAGTTAAACAGAAATTAAAAGGTACAGTGACTAGAGTGAAATCCCTGCAAACTGCAGGGACACTTTTCAAAGACACCATAATAGAGGCTCAACTTAAATGTATGCCCCAAATTAAAAAACACAGTAAAGGAACTAAAAAAGAGCCACCGTGGCTTAACAACCCTGTAAAAGAAGCAGTGAGAGATAAAAAGGCATCTTTTAAAAAGTGGAAGTCAAATCCTAGTGAGGTAAATAGAAAGGAGCATAAACACTGCCAAATTAAGTATAAAAATGTAATAAGAAAAGCCGAAAAGGAGTTTGAAGAACAGCTAGCCAAAAACTCAAAAGGTAATAACAAAATGTTTTTTAAGTACATCAGAAGCAGGAAGCTTGCTAAACAACCAGTGGGGCCCCTGGACGATCGAGATACAAAAGGAGCACTTAAAGACTATAAAGTCATCACAGAGAAACTAAATGAATTCTTTGCTTCAGTCTTCTTGGCTGAGGATGTTAGAGAGATTCCCAAACCTGAGCCATCCTTTGTAGGTGACAAATCTGAGGAATTGTCACAGATTGAAATGTCATTAGAGGAGGTTTTGAAATTAATTGATGAACTTAACAGTAACAAGTCACCGGGACCAGATGGCATCACCCAAGAGTTCTGCAAGAACTCAAATGTGAAATTGAGGAACTATTAACTATGGTTTGTAATTTGTCCTTTAACCTGTCAGCTACTGTACCCAATGACTGGAAGATAGCTAATGTAATGCCAATATTTAAGAAGGGCTGTAGAGGTGATCGTGGCAATTACAGACCAGTAAGTCTACCGTCACCGTCAGTACCGGGCAAATTAGTTGAAACAACAGTAAAGAATAAAATTGTCAGACATACAGAAGAACATAAACTATTGCTCCAAAGTCAACATGGTTTCTGTAAAGGGAGTTCATGTCTTACTAATCAATTAGAGTTATTTGAGGGGGTCAACAAACGTGGACAAGGGGGATCCAGTGGACATAGTGTACTTAGATTTCCAGAAAGCCTTTGACAAGGTCCCTCACCAACGGCTCATATGTAAATTAAGTTTTCATGGGATAAGAGGGAAGATCCTTTCATAGATTCAGAACTGGTTAAAAGACAGGGAACAAAGGGTAGGAATAAATGGTAAATTTTCAGAATGGAGAGGGGTAACTAGTGATGTTCCCCAAGGGTCAGTCCTAGGACCAATCCTATTCAACTTCTTCATAAATGATCTGGAGAAAGGGGTAAACAATGAGGTGGCCAAGTTTGCAGATGATACTAAACTACTCAAGATAGTTAAGACCAAAGCAGACTGTGAAGAACTTCAAAAAGATCTCACAAAACTAAGTGACTGGGCAACAAAATGGCAAATTAAATTTAATGTGGATAAATGTAAAGTAATGCACATTGGAAAAAATAACCCCAACTATACATACAATATGATGGGGGCTAATTTAGCTACAGCTAATCAGGAAAGAGATCTTGGTGTCATCGGTGATGAAGACGTCCACGCAGTGTGCAGCGGCAGTCAAAAAAGCAAACAGGATGTTAGGAATCACTAAAAAAGGGGATAGAGAATAAGACTGAGAATATCTTATTGCCCTTATATAAATCCATGGTACACCCACAGCTTGAATACTGCATACAGATGTGATCCCCTCATCTCAAAAAAGATATACTGGCATTAGAAAAGGTTCAGAAAAGGGCAACTAAAATGGTTAGGGGTTTGGAACGGGTCCCATATAAAGAGAGATTAAAGAGGCCAGGACTTTTCAGCTTGGAAAAGAGGAGACTAAGGGGGGATATGATCGAGGTCTATAAAATCATGAGTGGTGTGGAGAAAGTGAATAAGGAAAAGGTATTTACTTGTTCCCATAATATAAGAACTAGGGGCCACCAAATGAAATTAATGGGCAGCAGGTTTAAAACAAATCAAAGGAAGTTCTTCTGCACTCAGCTCACAGTCAACCTGTGGAACTCCTTGCCTGAGGAGGTTGTGAAGGCTAGGACTATAACAGGGTTTAAAAGAGAACTAGATAAATTCATGAAGGTTAAGTCCATTAATGGCTATTAGCCAGGATGGGTAAGGAATGGTGTCCCTAGCCTCTGTCTGTCAGAGGGTGGAGATGGATGGCAGGAGAGAGATCACTGATCATTACCTGTTAGGTTCACTCCCTCTGGGGCACCTGGCACTGGCCACTATTGGTAGACAGGATATTGGGCTGGATGGACCTTTGGTCTGACCCAATATGGCCGTTCTTATGTTCCTATGACCCTGCCCTGGGTCTTCCTCTTGCTTCTCATGTATTTGTTGAATGCTTCCTTATTACCTTTAATGTCCCCGTGGCCTTTATAATTTTGTCCCTACATGCTCATGTTGGTTTTTGATGTTCATCCTTTGTAATCTGACCTAGTTTCCACTTTTTGTAGGACGCATTTTTGAGTTTCAGGTTGTTGTAGATCCCCTGGTTAAGCCAGGGTGGTTTCTTGCCATTCTTCCTTCCCATGCACTGGAGTACTCTGCTCTTGTGCCCCTCATAATCTCTCTTCAAAAAACTGCCAACTCTCCTGAACTCTTTTCCCCTCAGACTGCCTTCCCACGGGATTTTACCGACCAACTCCCTGAGTTTGCTAGTCTGCCTTCTTGAAATCCATTGTCTTTATTCTGCTGTTTTCCCTCCTACCATCCCTTAGAATCATGAACTCTACCATTTCATCACCACTGTCACCCGAGCTGCCTTCTACCTTCAAATGCTCAACTAGTTCCTCCCTGTTTGTCAGAATCAAAGCCAAAATAGCCTCTTCTCTAGTTGCTTTCTCCACCTTCTGTCTCCAGTGCATTCCAAGAACTTGTTGGAGAATCTGGGCCCTGTTGGGTTATTTTCCCAGCAGACGTCTGGGGAGTTGAAGTCCCCCATCACCACCAAGTCCTGGGCTTTGGATGATTTTATTAGTTGTTTAAAAAAAGCCTCACCCACCTCTTCTTCCCGGCTAGGTGGTCTGTACTAGACCCCGACCATGGCATCACCCTTGGTTTGTACCCCTCATGTCCTAACCCAGAGACTTTCAACAGGGCTTCCTCCCTCTTCTATCTCAAACTCAGCAGTGCCTCCTCCCTTTTCTCCTTGCCTGTCTTTCCTGAACAAGCTGTATCCCTCGATACACATATAGCTGTCGTGAATTATCCCACCAAGTTTCTGTGATGCCAATTATGTTGTAATTGTGATTATTCACTAGTATTTCTAGTTCTTCCTGTTTGCTCCCCGCACTGCTTGCGTTAGCGTACAGACAGCTCAGATGTTCATTAGCTTTCCCCTCTGTATTTCCTCTTGTCTCTCCTTTGTCCCTGCTGCCCATGTTCCCCCCAGATTCTGACCCTTCGCCCAGGTCACCATGGTTTGGACTCACCTGTGGGCTTTTGTCTCCTGCCCCCGTTGAACCGAGCTTACAGCCCACCTCACTCGGCTAGCCAGTCTGTATCCGCAAATACTCCTCCACTTCCTCGATAGGTGACCCCATCTCTGCTCTGCAGTCCTTCTTCCTGGAACAGCTCCCCATGGTCAAGGAAAGCGAAGCCCTCCTGGTGACACCATCCGCACAGCCAGCCATTCACCTCCGGGATGTGTCTGTCTCTGCCCGGGGCCCTACCCTTCACCCCAGGGACGGATGACAGCACCACCTGCCCCCCGCCCAGCAGCTTCAGCCTGATTCCCAGAGCCCTCTAGTCACCGCTGCTCTGCAGTGCCCGTGGTGCCCGCCTGCACGGGCAGCTCGGGGTAGTAGTCAGGGCCAGATGATCCTGGGGAATGCTTCCGGGCCCCTGGCAGGCTGCACACCTCGCGGGAGGCCAGTGCAGAGGGTGCGGAGTTGATCCCGCAGCAGGTCCCGCACGGTAAATCCCTGGGGCTGGCGTAGGCGACACTGCCCTTGACCCCGTGACATTAGGGCTTGGTTCAGGACCCACGTGCTGGCCTGCCCGTGCCTTGCGGGGACCAGGTGCTTGCTGGGGGTCTCTCTGGGCGAAGCAGGCTCAGCTGAAGGGAGCTGGTGCTACTCCTCCTTCGCGTTCCTGCGTTTCCTCGCTGCCTGGACGTCAAACGAGGGGCAGAGCTGGCCTGGGGGGCTGGATGGGATTTCACCCACAGAATCTGTTCCCTTGTTAGTGCTTGGTAGCATCGTTCCCTCAGAGGCTGAGCAAATGCGACCTCTGCGCCGTGTGTTATGCGTCCCCCCTCCATGCATGCGCCACAGAGGAAGCGAGACTGTTATGGGAGCCAGTCGGCTAGCTGGAGGGTCTGGTGCTTTAGCTCAGGCTGCAGGGACACAGGCTTGCAGCTCTCGAGGTCGCTGGGTCAGTCCCCCCCAGGGCAGCTGTCACATAAGGACCATGTGTTTCAGTGGCTGGTGGCTCAGCCAAGCTCTCCTTGATCTGGTCCCCATGTAACAAAAACCATCACCCTTATAGCAGAGGGGCTCTGTGAAGGCTGCTGGCCCAGTGCTGGTGGGCTCTGTGCTCTGCATCTGGCACCTACCAATACCGAGCAGCGCTGCCCTGCGGCTTCACAGGTGTTGTTCCCCCCAAACAGGCCCCAGAGGGATTATGGGGAATAGACTAGACAAGAAACAACCCTCTGGAAAGGACTTTGCTTCTGCACCCCATGGGGGTCACAAGGCCCTCAAGGGCAGCACAGAGCCCCAAGGGGGTGAGACTGGAGGAATCTTCCCCCAGCACTTGAATCTAACCTCTTTGGCGTAGAAATTAGTCTTTCAGCTGATGCACTTCGTGTTACAAAGCTACTAGTAATGCCCATCGCTAGCCAAGCACCTGATGCTTTGCAGACAGTGCTGAATTAACCCTTTGCAGTAGATCAGTCTTCTCATCCCCGTTTTACAGGTGGGGAAACTGAGGCACGGAGCAGGACCATGACTTACCCTCAGTAGCCCAGTAAAACAGTTGCAAAGCAGGGAACAGAACCCTGAAGTCCTGCCTGTGCCATAAGGGTGGATCCGTGCACACTTACATGTCATTATAGCATCAGAAGTAAAGTAATCAACATGCATAATACGCGTGTGTGAGATTTCTGTATCTACTCCAGGCAGATGTGCCTTATGGGTATATTTGTGTACACACACGTGCATGCACACACATAAGAACATAAGAACGGCCATAGTGGGTCAGACCAAAGGTCCATCCAGCCCAGTCTCCTGTCTGCCGACAGTGGCCAATGCCAGGTGCCCCAGAGGGAGTGAACCTAACAGGTAATGATCAGTGATTTCTCTCCTGCCATCCATCTCCACCCTCTGACAGACAGAGGCTAGGGACACCGTTCCTTACCCTCCTGGCTAATAGCCATTAATGGACTTAACCTCCATGGATTTATCCAGTTCTCTTTTACATAAATTCATGGCAGTTAAGTCCATTAATGGGGCACTCAGGCTGGGCACCTAACTCCCCTAAGTCGCTGCGCTCCCATGGCAGGAGGAAGTGAGGGCTTGAGACCAGCCGGGCTTTCTGGAAAATAGACCCTGCTGGAAGTTGTGGTTTGAAGAGATCACAAGCATGGCCGATACAGGGAACAGTGGCGATGGAATAGATGAAGCTGCTGCAGGGCGTTTGGTGTGGTGCTGCACACCATGCTGATTAAACCCTGGGCTGATACCAGGTGAGGGAGGCGCACAGGCAATGGATTAAATGCTGGCTAACTGGAATTGTGATATAATTGTGCCCAGGGAATCATCCCTGAGCAGGCGCGGTTCCAGCGGGGAGCGGTTCTTGGCCCTGCACTATTTAACATTTCTATCAATGAACCCTGCAAAGGAAGAACAGATTAAATCGTTACTTGTTCCGTGTTTGTACAGGGCCTAGCACCGCGGGGTCCTGGGCCGGGACTGGGACTCGTAGGTGCTACAGTAATATAAACAATGAATAATAATAATTAATTACCAAGCCAGTTGGGCAAGGAGACCAAGACTGGGGGAGAGGTAAATAGTGAACAGGTCATTGATACAGAACCACCTGGATCACTTTGTAAGCTGGGCGCAAGCAAACAGTCTGCGTTTTGATAGGGCTGCATGTAAATGTATCCATCCAGGAACAGAGCGTGCCAGCCATTCGCACAGGATGGGGGGCTCTCACTTGGGAAGCAGTGACTCTGAAAACGATTTGGGGGTCATGGTGGGCAATCGGCAGAACATGAGCTCCCAGTGGGACGCTGTGGCCAGAGGAGCTAGTGGACCCTGGGGTGCATAAACAGGGGAATCTCGAGTAGGAGCAGAGACGTTCTTGTCCTCTGGGTTTGGCACCGGTGCAACCACTGCTGGAATCCTGTGCCCAGTCCTGGTGCCCACGGTTCAGGAAGGATGGTGATAATTGGAGAGGGGTCAGAGACGAGCCAGGAGAACCTGCCTTCGGGTGTTAGCCTCAGGAACCCCAGAACTGAACCCAGGGCTCCCAAGGGCCAGCTTGCTCGAATGGAAGAGCCCTTGCTGGTCCCAGGAGACACACTTGTGCCTTGCCTGGGGCTCACAGGGAGGAGTCTGATTGAGGACCCTGGTGAGGAGGTCTGAGGGAATGAAAACTGCCCTCTCCCATCCTCACAGCCTAGGCACGGGGCAAGGGGCTCGCCCGGAGCAGGTGGCGTGGCAGGACTGGCTGTGCAGGCTGGCAAAGCAGAGCAGGGACTGGAGGGGAGGGGTTGTTCCTGAAGGGGATCTCCCTGGCACTGCCCGGGACCAGACAGGGAAGAGCCCAGGGGCAGAGACTCACCCAGAGTCCTCACTTCCCTCCCTCTGAAGCAAAACTACCCGCCTGCCCCGCCAGCTGCTTCAACATGCTCCCTGGACATGCCTGGCACATGCGTGTGCTCCCCGTGTGCTGTTCCCTCTAGGCCCCATGGACAGCTCTCCAGTCTGTGCCAGGAGCTCACCCCCAAGGAAGCTGCGCAGGGATCACCCAGCCCCTGAGGCCCTGGTCTGCAGGAGACCGCAGCCGCATAGGGAGTGCTGCAAGCTAGGGGGCCCTCCCCCCCAGAGCGGGGCCCTCTCATCCAGCCTCTGCTCTGGGCTTACACACAGGACCCCCTTTCCATGGTCTGCCGGCCCCTTTCCCCTGCACCCTGGCCAGCACCAGGCCCTGGTTCTGGCTCTGGCTGGGCCGGGCACTGGATCTGCAGGCTGGGGAAGGCAGTGACTGGGCAGGAGCTGCTCCGATCACGTGCGGGGGCAGGTGAGCGCCCCAGCCCCAGACCTGTTCTGTCAGATTGGGGCTTGAGTCACCGCCTGGCCTGGCAGCCGCCCTGCACTCTCCCGGAGCACCCAGAGCACCATTGCACCGCCTGGAGCCTCCCCGCTCCGTGCAGCTGTGAGATCCAGTGAGCCGGATGCAGGGCCTTCTCCGGGTGCACCCAGGGCGTGGGACTCGGGGCAGGGGCCTGCTCCGGGCAGGAGGCCCCAGAGCACACAATTCAGCCCAGCGCGCCCTGGAATGCTGGGGAATGCTGCACCAGACACCCCTGTCCCGGCCTTGGGCTGGCAGGGGCCGGCTGCCCCCAGACAGAGGGTCCAGGTGTCTCTACAAGGCTGGTCCCATAGGAGCAAAAGAGCAAGATGGAGAATTTCATTGCCCCATCCAAAGAGACGCCCGGTCCTGTCGTCTGTAACCTACAGACAATGCCTAGAGCCCACAGCGACGGACAGATAGAAGGACAGGGGTGCCAATTCCCCTTGAACCCACCATCCCCATGGCATGGGCCAGGAGCGGCTGCTGGGCTGGGGCCCATATGGGGTCAGCAGGGAAAGGGGAGGAATCCACACACATGCGAGCAGCTCACCCAAACCGGCATGACCCATGGGAAGCAGAAGGGAGTGTCCAGACCTGGGTCTGCCAGAGGGTGGCACCCCGCTCCCTGCAGCCCTGCCCCGCTTTGGAACATTCCTCCGGGGAAACCCCGCAGCCAGCCTCGCGGGCCCAGAGCAGCGCATCAGCCCCGCAGTGTGTGCCGGGCCCCGAGAACCAGCCCGGCAGGAGGACGGGGAGCCACGCTCTGAGCTGCACCGAGCATGAACCCTGGCCAGCCTCGCAGGCCGCAGGCCCCTGCTGAGACCAGAGGGGAGAAATGGGCAGGCGGGGCAGGCGAGGGCAAGCACGGCCGCTGTTCTCACACCTCGGCTAACGTCCCCGGGGCCAGCATGGCCCCCTGGCTAGTGCCTCGACCGTGCCAGACGCTGCCCCCAGAGCGCCGCCCTTCCCTGGTGTGACCAGGCACGCTGCCGCAGGACCTCCAGGGCTGCATGTTGCCGGTGCACCGTGCACGCCCGCATCCGCGTCAAACAGCCACCGGCATGACCAGCATTCGCTGGGACGTCAGAGGCCACACGCAAACCAGGCACACACCCACATTTGCGATGCCAGATTAACCCCGCCCAGGGGCGGGGCTCTGCCGTGCATTTCACCTGGAGGGGGCGGAGCCAGCTCAGAACCCCACCCACTGAGCCTGAGACAATCAATTGTAGCACAATCCACCAATGGGAACACTGCTTAGAAGCATACATCATTAGAACAAGCTGCCATTGGCTGATCCATGATCCCCTGGGAGGCAATTAACCCTTTGTGGGTGTCGCATGTGCCAGGGCAGCAGTTCCCACGCCCCATGACCCCCCAGGGGGCCACGGGATCTCTGGCCAGGTGGGGCAGGCCGTGGCTCTCCTAGGCTGGAGGGTGTGACGTGGGCAGGGGGTGCTCACGCGTGCTAAGGGGAGTGCTGTGACAGTCTGGTGTGGACAAGTCAGTGCAGACAGTCATTGGGCAGCTAATGAACCCGAGGTAACGTCCCTAGTGCAGACGTGGCCTGGGAGGCAAAGGACTTGGGGATACAGTGCCGTGGCCACGCCGCGAAGTGTCCTTGCTGGGACTGGAGAACTCCCAGCTGGCAGCACAGGGATTGGCAGGTGTTGCAGCCGGGTCGCACCCCCGGCCAACCTGCTGATGTGTCCCTGGGCCTGGAGATCCTGAAGTCGTCCCGCCTTGGGCTGACCCCATTTGCTCCTCTCCGACTCCAGGCCCATCCTTCCTTCGCCGTCAGGATGCTGCCTCGCCAACTGTTACAGGAAAGCGGACGCGTCACTCCCTCTCCTGCCTGCCGGAGAGGCTACTCTGTCTCCCCATCTTCCAGCCTCACTGCCCCTTCCCTGGGCACAGTTTGCAAAGGGGAACTGGATTGTCCATTCCCTGCTGCACCGTGAAATCCGGGCCAGGCCTGCTGCAGTGAGTTTCCTTTTGGACGTTGTTATGAACGAGGAACATTACTCATGCTGGTTGCAAGCAGCCCCTGCCCTGGCTGCCAGCTCCCCCTGTCGTTCCCTCTCCTAATGGGTAGGTGTTGGTGGAGGCTGTTTGTACCTCTGCAGCATGTTGGCAGGCTTTCTCCTTGCCCTCGCCTCTTACCCCTGTGCAGGCAGATCAGGGCTGACCTGAGTTTTGCTGTGCACCGTTCCCAGGGCATCTGCCGGAGTCCCAGCAGCACACAAAGCTCAGAGCACTGGATGCAGTGGTTGGGTAGGAAACTGCAACCATTAATGAAGCCACTGGGTTGCTCGGGTGTAATAGAACAGGATAAAATAATGACAACACAGAACATATTGTCAGGACACTGCACCGAACAATGACACGGCATGGCCGGGAGCAGCTGAGCCTGGAATGTGACCACAGAAGCGCAGAGAAGTTGGTTAGAAATATGGCCAGGATGAGAAACTGTGAAATCCAGGATTGTGTGGGTGCCAAGCCTGCAAGGTGCTGAGTGTTTGACCGACTGAGCACTCAAGTCCTGGTCGCACCAGGCCCTTGGTTTGGAGAGGAGAAGGGTCATTAAAAGCCATGAGATTCTGAGGCATCTAATGCAGAGGCTCTCAAGGACCTTGCTCTCTTGCTGTGAACGGCAGCAAACTGAAACATGTTGATACTTCATGTAGGTAACCTCTGGAACTCCCTGCTGCAGGAGGCCAGAGCAACAGTTACTGGGGCTGCATTAGAAAAAGGGAGGGGTAGTGTGAAATAGCAGCAGTATCTCTAGCAGACCTTGCGCAAAAACAGAGCCAGGCCTCAGCTCCCCCTTCCCTTCCAGTTCTCGCTGGGTAATGAGCAGGGATTCTGGCACACAGGAGGGGAGGCCATTAGCAGCAGCCACACTGGGGCTGGCAGGAAGACTACTGGGGTGGGAGGGGGGATGCAGTGCTGCCCAGTGAGTGATGCAACATACCTGGAGAAGCAACCTGTGTCTCCAGCGCCAGAGATAGCATGTTAGCGTGGCTGATCCTGCTTCCAGGAGCCCTGGCCCAGCTCCTCACATGCCTATGGGAGTTAGGCCCCTGAATACCTTTGAAGAGCTGGACCCAGGAGCTCTGTTGTTTAAATGGGCACAGAAGTTAAAAAGGTGGGCCAAATTCTGCCTTCAGTTCCACCTGTGTAAATCTGGAGCCACTGCACTGATTCGGTGGGGTTGGTCTGGCTTTGCACTAGTGTAACTGAAACCAGAATCTGACCCCTTGGAAAGATTCATCCTTTCCCATGTGGCTAGTGACACTGGAGAGGAGGCGAGTGTTACCCTCTCACTGCCCTTCCCCCTTCCACAGTCCAGCTGCCTGCACGAAACCTGGTGAGTTTCCCTTTCTGTTTCCGCTCAGTTTCCCTTCGGATTGATTCTCTTGGCCATGCCTAGTGCTTGGCACTGAGCTCTCTGCCCTGCACAGGAAGGGTCACCTTGCACCCAAAGTAACTGGCTGTGCATTGTGGATCCTCTCCTCCCACCCCGTAAAATCAGGGAACGAGTTAGGTTTCGTTCACAACTTTGGCTGCGGCCGAACTCCCGCTCGAAGGTTTCTTCATTTCCCATTCCTGTCCCAGGCTCGGTTGTTATCAGGGTTAGCATCTCGCAAGGAGAGAATTCACACTCCAGCAGCCAGAGACCTAGGGGAGCAGATGAACTGCTAAGGAGCACAAATCCCATTTTCTATGCAAATAGCTGGTGTATTTGTGAACTTGCTGGGGAGAACCCTCACATCAGGGCCTGGAGAAACAATTGTCTCGCTGCAAAAAGGTTTCCATGAGGTGCGAGTGGCTCCTTAAAATGTTCATTGATCTCTCAAGAGCTGGACATCAGCATTGTTTGAATTCCACCCAATAAACCCCTTCATTGAGAGAATTGGGTCATTAAGGAATGTGAGCTCAGAAAGGGGAATGAAATCTTGTCTTCTGCTCCCCAGGCCTGTGTTTCTGTCCTTCCACTGAGATCTTTATCCTTCACTAAGGGTCAATTGTGTTAATTTCCCACTGGCGGGGATACAGATCAAAGTCTCCAGCTCAGAGATGGCTTCCGCCCTGGGGGCGCATTTAAAACTATGTTCCTAATGGGCACTTTTTTTTTTGCCTTTGAAATGAACCAAACTGCACCAAAGGCCAAACTATAGCAAGGGAGATTCCCCCTAAAGCCATACAAGGGCTCTGAAAAGACACAGCCCTGTTTCCAAGGGCGGGGGGGTCTCCTTGGTGTAGGTAATCCACCGACTCGAAAGACTGGCCCTGTCTACATGGGGACTGCGGTTGGTTTCACAGCCCCAACCGGGTATGGATTTTTCAGATCCCTGAGGGACGCAGTTGACCCGACCGAGTGTTCTAGTGGAGAGCCGGCCTCAGTCGACAGAACTGCGCTCGTAGCGGGCGTGGAGAACTGGGCTCAGGAACGGGGTCTGTGCAGGCCTGAACCCTTCCCCCAAGCGAGGTAGTTAAGCCGACCTCACCCCTGTGCAGACAGCGCCAGGCTGATGGAAGAAGTCTCGCATTGCCCTGGCTAGCGGCTCTTGGGGAGGGGATTACCTGTGCCCTGGGAGAACCCCTAGATGTTTCCAGTACGGTGGCACTTGGGATGAGTGCGCTCGCCCCGTGGGGCTGCCCCCTTCCTTAGTCTCCGGGCCTGGCCTGTGCGGGAGAGTCACGCTGCTTTGTCCTGACCCAGGGCCCGAACTGCTCTTGCTAAATCAGTGCTACCCCTGTATGGAAGCTCTTCGTTCAGTGGAAACCTGGCCTAGAGCTGTTTAGTTCAAAGCAGCACTCGAGTCCCACGGCCCCAGCTCCCCAAAACGTGCCGGACTGATATGAGCCAGGGCTGACACGATTGCAAAGTGCCCAGTTTGCACCAGTTTAACTAAACCGATTAAAACACGCGCTTTAGTACAGTGGTGCCCATTCTGGGGAAGCCAGGCCTAGAGCTGAGCCAGCAGGTGCCTAGCTGGATAGATCTGTCTATCTGCTTCTACCATCATCCTTGGCTGGACTTTCTGCGGCCCCGTTTGGTTAGGGGACTTGCCCAGGGCCACTCAGAGAGGCAGTGGCAGAGCTCTGAGCAGACCTCTTGAGTCGCAGCCCTGGCTTAACCAGAGACCAGCCTTAGCTTCTGTCGCAGGCCAGCATGCAGCCTCTGGGTAGCTGCAGCCTCTGTTCACTGCCAGTCAGGGCGGATGGACCTGGGGCCCAGAAGGGAACGACTGTAGCAGGTGCAGACCCCAGCAGGGGCCACGAAAGGCAACGGGGTGCAGTTGTCGGGGGTTGAAAATTGCATTATGATCTAAAGCACAGAAACGCCGTCTCTTCCCTGCCCGCACACCGAGACCCTGCTGAGCCCAGCCTTCTGGAAACACATGCGCCCGTTGCTGCATAGGGGCAGCAGGGCTAGTGCTGAGATCTGTCACATCCCCAGAGGAAATGCCAGGGGGGCAGGAATGCTTTGTCCCTGGAGACGGGGTTGCCAGGCTCAGAAGCCCTGCCCTGCCTGGGTGCCAGTCAGCCCACCCTGTCGGGTAGGCCACTGCCTAGGGTAGGCCAAGGAGATGGTCCCTTTTCACAGCAGAGTCCACAGAGCTCTGGACAATCCAGTCAAAAGCTTATCTGGGGGAAGTTATTAATTATTATTATTAATTAGCTGTACTACCGTAGTGCTGAGGTGCCCCAGTCACAGCCCAGAACCCCACTGCGCTAGGCACTGTACAAACACAGAACAGCAAGGGGGTTTCCTGGCCTGAGGGGCTCCGGGCTAAGCAGCCAGCTCTGCAGCCAGCCTGTGAGGGTGGGGAGCACCGGATCACAGTCGTAGCCGCACGTGTGCGCACGCACACCGGGGACACGCACAGAATGCCACACTGAACTCTCTCTCGCTTGCACACACATACACGCGCACGTGATTGCAAGGCAGCCTCCAATCCTGCTTGCAGCCCTGGGTGTGTAACTCCCTTCTCCCAGCTCCCGGGCTGCAGGGACTGTGAAATCTGGGTTACTATTGGTGATGATGATTTTCCCCTTCATTAGGCCCGGCTGAGGGAAGCCTCTGATTAAAGCAACAGGCCCAGGATATTAATTGGCTGGGATGTGTCATTGGCAGGGCGGAATCAGCACTGGCCTGAGCACTTGGGCTGTCGCCTTCCTGGGCACCCGCTACTGGGAAAGGAACAGTGAAAGTCACCAGAGGCCAGGCCGTTTGAGGGGGGCCAGGTGGGTGCAGGGGGCCCAGGCCAGGTTGCGTGAGGGGGGCCAAGCCAGGCTGTTTGCCAGGACCTTGGTTGGTGCTGTGGCCAGGAAGCCGCAGAAGGCAGCTGTGTCTCGAATGAGTGAGGGGTTCTTGGCCCAGCTCCGGGGGTGACAGAGGCCCCAGGCCTGGCTGGTGATAAGGGGCTCTGTCATTAGCCCCACAGAAGCCCAGGGCTGGCATGGACCACAGCGAGCCAGCTCCCCTCTCATCCTGTGGGGCCCCTCCAGGGCTTGGGGGGGGGCAAATACGCCCAACCCCCGCCTGCTGCCAGCACTAAGAGGGGGAAGATACTCAATTTTGTGGATGGCGGGGTGGGGGGGTAGCTGGTCCAGCCTCAGCTCCACTCCTGCTGTCAGCCTGGAGGGGAAGGGTCCCCGCCGCAGGGGGGCACAGCACATCCCAGCGCCCTTGGGAGAGCCGAGGGGGCTTCTGGGCCATGGCCTCCATGATGCGCTGGTTCTGGGGTGGCAGCCATGACACCCCAGCAGCTGTCGGGCACCTGCTGGGTGGGTCACTGCTTCCCAGGTCAGCAGAGACTCCTGGCGAGAGCGGGCAGGCTGCGGGGCGGGTTGCCCTCCCTGGGCCAGAGGTCCTCCACTGCTCCCGCTCGCTGGCTGGGTTGCTCAAGCCCAGAGCTGGTGCAGCGTGGACGTGGGCACGGAGCGGGCGAGGTGTTCCCCAGCCGGGGGTAGAGAGATCGGACGCTGCCCGAGCCCAGGCTGGCAGCGTGGCACACCCGGCGGGGCGGGGGCGGAAGAGTTGCTTGCAGCATGCAGCAGGAGGAGGACGGGGACCGTCCTGAGTGGCTACCTGGATCCAGGCTCCTCCGGAGCTCGGGTTGGGGCATGGGGCCAGGCTGGGCTCTGTCCATTATTCCTGGGTTCCCCTTGATCCCAGCTGAAGCACCCGCTGTCCATGGGGGAGTGCCTGGCCTCAGATCCTATCCCTGGAGCACCGGGCAGCAGCCAGGGAGCTGCTCTCCATAGCAGGCATGCCTGTCTCTCCTGGGACAAGCCAGGTGTCCCTGGGAAAGGGCCCCCTACTCCTCAGCAGGCCATCAGCGCCTCGCTCCCCACAGGGAGATCACACAGCCGCAGCAGCCAGACAATGGCTCTCCATTAAGGCCCCTAACAGCCCTGACTTGCCCCAAGCCTTTACAGACAGAGCCATGAGGAGGGCTGGGAAGCGCTGGCTGTTTGCCAGCCGTGCCCCACAGGCCCTTTGAAGTGTCCTCCAGCCAGGCCCCAGTTCTCCCCTCCTCCAGAAACCGGGGGCTCCCCGTCCCCCAGCCACACTCCCTGTGCCAAGGGGCAGGGGACCAGGTGATGGGAGTGTAGTGACTGGCTCCCAACACTGCCGGAGTGGGGCGGGGGGCGCGGCACAGGGAGATGGGAGCCCAGTTTCGGGGCGACGGTTCCTGTCCGTTCACAACGTGGCTTGCACACAGCCCTTCTGCAGTCCAGAGGGGCCCAGAGCCATGTCTGGGTGATGAGTTCCTCTCCGGTCTCGTCTCAAAGGGCATTGGTTGGCGGGACAGACACGCACAGTCCTCCCCACGCCTGGCCACCCGCCGGGCTGTCTGACACCATTTCCCAGAATACACCAGCTGTGCGGTGTGGCAGGACTGCGTGAGCTGTAACTACAGCCGGCAAGCCTGGTCCAGCAGCCTGCCCCGAGAGCCGGTGGCCTGACATCGGAGCCAAGCTCTGCCCTGGGCTCCGAAACGGTGCCGGCTGCGGTTTGCAGCACCAGATCCACTGCACCTGTAGGAGACATGCCCAGGAGCTGGCCAATGGCCCTGTGCAAAATGAGTTTGGTGAGTCTCTATCCCCTTCTCCGTGGGCCGGTACACGCGTCACAGAACAACAGCACAGGGGTCCCCCTCGTGGCAGCCTGGGCACAGAGGCCAGGGCCTGGGTGGCCCGCAGAGAAGAATCTGCCCACGGGGGGCACACCAGCAGTGGGCAGGGGTGGGGGAGCCCAGCCATACCCACTAAAGCTGGAGAGGAAGGGTGATGTAATTGCTAAGGCGCTGGCTGGGATTTCAGTTCCATTCCCGGCTGTGCTACTGCTCACTGTGTGTCCCTGGGCATGTCACTTGATCTCCCTGGGTCTTAGTTCCCCGTGTGTCGCATGGGGAGGATGATTCTGTGTGTGTCTAATTAGATTGCCAGCCCTTGGAGGCAAGGGTGGTCTCAGACTCCGTGTGTGTCCATGCAGCGCCCGGCACAGTGGGGCCTGATCCCAACTGGTGCTTCTGTAATGTGCGTAACTGATAGTACCTCACGGCAGCCATCCCCAGCCATCCCACACCTCTTCCAGCTGGACTCGGAAAGGGGAAGCCAGTCTGGAAAGCGGCTCCTGCCTCTTTCCACAGCAGCGAGGCACGAGCCGGGACAGATATGCAGGTACCAGGTCACAAGGGGGCTCTGAAAAAATCTGCTGGTTTGCTTTGATCTGGGTGGAAAATCACCCAGCTGGCCGGGACCAGGAGGGCAGCGGGGTGGGGTGGGGGGCCCAGTGCTGGTTCCGTTGGGTAATGAAGAAAAAATGTGTTTTGCTGGAAAGATTTTCCTCTCCCAGCTGGGGAGGCAACATCCGACCCTTATTTTCCTTTCCATGCGGGACAAGCACGAGCAGCGGCTCAGCCTGGGCTCTGGGGGGCGTGGATGAAGCCAGCTGGCTTCTCGCGGGCACGTGGGGCAGACGAGCTGGGGAGCCTCGGGGGTCGAGGAAAGGTGGATCCAAGCAAGGACCGTGGAGTAGGAAAGACGGAGCTGCTGTTCCGGACACTGTCTGGAGTCAGGGCTGCTCCCCTGTGATCCTGACACACACCCGGGAGATCAGGCAGGGCTGTCCCTGCAGTGGGTTTTAAAGTAATCCCTGTACACTGCCAAGGACCCCCCTAGACCGATACCGGGGTTGCTCCCTGCCCTGGTGAATGCAGCATGCTGCTGGCTAGGTGCTGGGCCATTGCCCTGCTCCGCTCGCACCAGCGGCCGTCTTGGGGCTAAGGGCTGGGGAAGGACGTGTGCAGTGCTGTCCCGTTTCCACTCGCCGCCCAAGTGTGAGGGTAGGACGGGGGCTGCCTGCCCTGGCGGAGGCCCGAAAACAATCCCAGGGCCTGCTGCTGTGTCCTGGGCAGACGTGCGCCCTGTGTGCCGGCCCGGGAGCCGCGTGAGGAGCAGTGCACGGAGTCGCATGCGCCCTGTGTGCCGGCCTGGATGGTGCGAGAGCCATGTCTGCGAGTGGAAGCAACGTCTGCACTGGGGGGGCTGGGACCCTGGGGGGCTGGGACCGTGCTACCTGCAAACCTGCCGACGGTCCGCCTGCCCCAGACTCATCCCTCCCCCGTGCACGCATCCAGACCACGGCGCCCCCCTGACTCAGCTGCACCCCAACCCATTGCCATGGCGCTCCCCTGACCCAGCTACACCCCAGCTGCACCCTGACCCATTGCCATGGCGCTCACCTGACCCTGCTACACCCCAGCTGCACCCTGACCCATTTCCATGGCGCTCCCCCTGACCCAGCTACACCCCAGCTGCACCCCGACCCATTGCCATGGCGCTCCCCCTGACTCAGCTGCACCCCGACCCATTGCCATTGCGCTCCCCCTGACTCAGCTACAGCCCAGCTGCATCCCGACCCATTGCCATGGCGCTCCCCCTGACCCTGCTACACCCCAGCTACCCCCTGACCCATTGCCATGGCGCTCACCTGACTCAGCTACAGCCCAGCTGCATCCCGACCCATTGCCATGGCGCTCCCCTGACCCTGCTACACCCCAGCTGCACCCCGACCCATTGCCATGGCGCTCCCCTGACCCTGCTACACCCCAGCTACACCACGACCCATTGCCATGGCGCTCACCTGACCCTGCTACACCCCAGCTACACCCCGACCCATTGCCATGGCGCTCCCCTGACCCTGCTACACCCCGACCCATTGCCTGGCGCTCCCCTGACCCTGCTACACCCCAGCTACACCCTGACCCATTGCCATGGCGCTCACCTGACCCTGCTACACCCCAGCTGCACCCCGACCTATTGCCATGGCGCTCCCCCGACTCAGCTGCACCCCGACCCATTGCCATGGCGCTCCCCCTGACTCAGCTACACCCCAGCTGCACCCCGACCCATTGCCTAGGCGCTCCCCTGACCCTGCTACACCCCAGCTGCACCCCGACCCATTGCCATGGTGCTCACCTGACCCTGCTACACCCCAGCTACACCCCGACCCATTGCCATGGCGCTCACCTGACCCTGCTACACCCCAGCTACACCCCGACCCATTGCCATGGCGCTCCCCTGACCCTGCTACACCCCGACCCATTGCCTGGCGCTCACCTGACCCTGCTACACCCCAGCTGCACCCCGACCCATTGCCATGGCGCTCCCCCTGACTCAGCTGCACCCCGACCCATTGCCATGGCGCTCCCCCTGACTCAGCTGCACCCCGACCCATTGCCATTGCGCTCCCCCTGACCCTGCTACACCCCAGCTGCACCCCGACCCATTGCCTAGGCACTCACCTTACCCTGCTACACCCCAGCTACCCCCTGACCCATTGCCATGGCGCTCACCTGACTCAGCTACAGCCCAGCTGCATCCCGACCCATTGCCATGGCGCTCCCCTGACCCTGCTACACCCCAGCTGCACCCCGACCCATTGCCATGGCGCTCCCCTGACCCTGCTACACCCCAGCTACACCCCGACCCATTGCCATGGCGCTCACCTGACCCTGCTACACCCCAGCTACACCCCGACCCATTGCCATGGCGCTCCCCTGACCCTGCTACACCCCGACCCATTGCCTGGCGCTCCCCTGACCCTGCTACACCCCAGCTGCACCCCGACCTATTGCCATGGCGCTCCCCCGACTCAGCTGCACCCCGACCCATTGCCATGGCGCTCCCCCTGACTCAGCTACACCCCAGCTGCACCCCGACCCATTGCCTAGGCGCTCCCCTGACCCTGCTACACCCCAGCTGCACCCCGACCCATTGCCATGGTGCTCACCTGACCCTGCTACACCCCAGCTACACCCCGACCCATTGCCATGGCGCTCACCTGACCCTGCTACACCCCAGCTACACCCCGACCCATTGCCATGGCGCTCCCCTGACCCTGCTACACCCCGACCCATTGCCTGGCGCTCACCTGACCCTGCTACACCCCAGCTGCACCCCGACCTATTGCCATGGCGCTCCCCCGACTCAGCTGCACCCCGACCCATTGCCATGGCGCTCACCTGACCCTGCTACACCCCAGCTACACCCCGACCCATTGCCATGGCGCTCCCCTGACCCTGCTACACCCCGACCCATTGCCTGGCGCTCACCTGACCCAGCTACACCCCAGCTGCACCCTGACCCATTGCCATGGCGCTCCCCCTGACCCAGCTACACCCCGACCCATTGCCATGGCGCTCACCTGACCCTGCTACACCCCGACCCATTGCCTGGCGCTCCCCTGACCCTGCTACACCCCAGCTACACCCTGACCCATTGCCATGGCGCTCCCCCTGACTCAGCTACACCCCAGCTGCACCCTGACCCATTGCCTAGGCGCTCACCTGACCCTGCTACACCCCAGCTACCCCTGACCCATTGCCATGGCGCTCACCTGACTCAGCTGCACCCCGACCCATTGCCATGGCGCTCCCCCTGACCCTGCTACACCCCAGCTGCACCCCGACCCATTGCCTAGGCACTCACCTGACCCTGCTACACCCCAGCTACCCCCCGACCCATTGCCATGGCGCTCACCTGACCCTGCTACACCCCAGCTGCACCCTGACCCATTGCCATGGCGCTCCCCCTGACCCAGCTACACCCCAGCTGCACCCCGACCCATTGCCATGGCGCTCCCCCTGACTCAGCTGCACCCCGACCCATTGCCATGGCGCTCCCCCTGACTCAGCTGCACCCCGACCCATTGCCATTGCACTCCCCCTGACTCAGCTACAGCCCAGCTGCATCCCGACCTATTGCCATGGCGCTCACCTGACCCTGCTACACCCCAGCTGCACCCCGACCCATTGCCATGGCGCTCCCCCTGACTCAGCTGCACCCCGACCCATTGCCATGGCGCTCCCCTGACCCTGCTACACCCCAGCTGCACCCCTGACCCATTGCCAAGGCGCTCCCCTGACCCTGCTACACCCCAACTGCACCCCGACCCATTGCGTAGGCGCTCCCCTGACCCTGCTACACCCCAGCTGCACCCCGACCCATTGCCATGGCGCTCACCTGACCCTGCTACACCCCAGCTGCACCCCGACCCATTGCCATGGCGCTCACCTGACCCTGCTACACCCCAGCTGCACCCTGACCCATTGCCATGGCGCTCACCTGACTCAGCTGCACCCCGACCCATTGCCATGGCGCTCCCCCTGACTCAGCTACACCCCGACCCATTGCCATGGTGCTCCCCCTGACTCAGCTACACCCCAGCTGCACCCCGACCCATTGCCATGGCGCTCCCCCTGACTCAGCTACACCCCAGCTGCACCCCGACCCATTGCCATGGTGCTCACCTGACCCTGCTACACCCCAGCTACACCCCGACCCATTGCCATTGCGCTCCCCTTGACTCATCTGCACCCCGACCCATTGCCATGGCGCTCCCCCTGACCCAGCTACACCCCAGCTGCACCCCGACCCATTACCATGGCGCTCACCTGACCCTGCTACACCCCAGCTGCACCCCGACCCATTGCCATGGTGCTCACCTGACCCTGCTACACCCCAGCTACACCCCGACCCATTGCCATTGCGCTCCCCCTGACTCATCTGCACCCCGACCCATTGCCATGGCGCTCCCCTGACTTACCTGCACCCCGGCTACACCCTGACAACGACCCAGCTACACTGTGACCTGTCTTATGGCACTCCCTGACTGCCAGGAGTGAGCTTTGGAACAAGGGCAGCCCTTCCATACAGCGCCAGGCTGGCCGGGGCACATGCAGCACACACGGGGCAAGGCACGCGGGGACGTCCTGCCACAGGCTGGGCAAGGAGGAGCCTGGCCCGTACCCAGAGGGGTCTTGGGCACAGGGACACCAGGACCCTTGGCTGCCGTGGTTACCACTGAACACTGACGCTGCAGGGTGAGGACGCAGGCCCTGCTGGGCCAGCCAGGCCAGGATGGGTTGCACATTTAGGACGGAGTGTGCACCAGTACTGCGGGGATGGGTGCGGGAGGAGAACGTGGCTGGCTGGATACCGCGCTAGTCACCAGCCGTGCTCTCTGGGCTAGCTGGGGCTTTGCAGGAGCCCTGGCCAGCATCTCGGCCTGTGTCTGTCCACGATGCTGGGCTGAGATCCCTGCATGCAGCACGGGGACAAGCACGGGCTCGGGAAAGGCCCTTTCCCCCCGGCTGGGTCTGAGCCAGATGCAAAGGGGTGCTGACACCGCACGGGAAGTGTCCCACCGCAGATGCTGTCTTGTGGCCCGGCATTACTGCATCTCTCATGCTTTATCACGGTCCGTATTTCAGGCCCCAAGTGATCAGAACGGGCAGGGGCCCAAGCCCAAACCCTGAGCCAAAGGCCATCCCCCCCACAGTGTGAGCAAATGGAGAACTAGTGTGGCCCAGTGGCCAGAGCACAGGACTGGGGTCCAGGAGCTCTGGCTTTGCTTCTGGGCTCTGCCACTGACCTGCTGGGTGACTGCCCAGGTCTGCGCTCTACCCACTAAGCCAGGCTGCCTCTTAGGGAGGTGAAATGCTGTGATCTTGCCCTCCTACCTTTGCTTATTCCCAGCCCCACCGGTGGTTCCTCCTGCAGTGCCATGCTGGCTGGGGCGCAGACCCAGCCGCCAAACAGCTGGAATATTTAGGTTCCTTTCAGTGAGGAAGGGTTGCCCAGTGGGTAGGGCACCAACCCAGGGCTCATAGATCCCAAGGCCAGAAGGGACTGTGGTGATCAGCTGGTCTGACCTCCTGCATAGCACAGGCCAGAGACCTGCACCCCTGCACCCCCCACCCCAAGCAGAGCTGTTAGAGAAATATCCAGCCTTGTAGTTACAAATGGTCCCAGGGTTAATGACCCTCATTGTGAAAAACCGATGCCCTATTCCCAGTCTGAATTTGTCTGTCTTCAGCTTCCAGCCATGGGCTCATGCTAGACCTTCCTCCGCTGGATTATCAGCTATCTGAACCCCATGTGGGGGTGTACAGACATCACCCCTTAACCTTCTCTTTGTTAAACTAGATAGATGGAGTTCTTTGAGGTGATCACTGTGAGGCAGGTTTTCTAATCCTTTAATCATTTTCAAGGCTCTTCTCTGACCCCTCCCACATTTATCCACCTCCTTTTGGAACTGTGGGCACCAGCCCTGGACACAGGATCCCAGCAGCGGTCGCAGCCGGGCCAGATACAGAGATAGAATAACCTCTCTGATCCTCCCCGAGATTCCCCTGTTTATGCAGCCCAGGGTCGCATCAGCGCTTTGGGCCACAGCCTCCCACGGGCTGCTCCTGTTCTGCGGATTGTCCGCCCCAACCCCCAAATCTTTTTCAGAGTTACTGCTTCCCCTTCCGTACGTACGGCATGCACCCTCTGGTCCTAGATGGATACATGTAGCCATATTAAAACACGTGGCATTTGCCTGAGCCCAGCTTGCCGAGGATCCAGATCGCTCTGTGTCACCGACCCGGCCCCTTCTCCGGTTCCCACTCCCCCAGGTTTTGTGCCATCTGCAAACTTGATCAGTGATTTTTCTTCCGGGTGACTGATAAAAGCGTGTAGCAGCGTAGGGCCAAGACGAGATCCCGGGGGGAGGGGGTGCACTGGAAAGGCACCTGCTCATTTTGAGAGCTATCAGGTTGCTGGTCTGAATCCACTGAATGCGGAGCGTGGCAAGTTTATATCGTGCGCGGTTTTAATCAAGCCGTTGCATGGTACCAAATCAAACACCTGACGGAAGTCTGAGTCTATTACATCAGCACCGCTACCTTTCTCAACCAAACTTGTTATCTCACCAAAAAAGATACCAAGTTAGTTTGACAGGATCAATTTCCCATAAATCCATGTGGATTGAGATTAATGACATTACCCTCCTGTAATTCTGTATTAATTGAGTCCACGTCAGCTGCTCCATTATCTTGCCCAGAATTGATGTCAGAATGACAGGCCTGTAATTACTCACACCCTGCCATTTACCCAACATTAACTTTCTTCCAGTCTTCTGGAACTTCCCCAGTGTGCCAAGATGTATTCAAAATCAACATCAATATTCCAGCAACCTCTTCAGTCAGCTCTTTTAAAACTCATGGGTGCAAGTTATCTGGACCTGCTGATTTTAAAAATGTCTAACTTTAGTAGCTTCTATTTAACATCCCCCAGAGATATTAATGAATGAAAAGAGTGTTATTATATGATATGACTACATTGTGTTTTTCCCAAATACAGAACAGAAATATTTATTGGACACTTCTGCCTTTCCTGCATTGGTATTGCTAATTTTACCATTTCCATCTAGAAATGGACCAATACTGTTGTCAGGATTCTTCCAAAATATATTTAAAAAATCTCATTCTTACTTTCCTTAACTCTGGTGACCATAGAGTTCTGGTTGTGTTCTTTTGCTTCCTTTATCAATGTTCTACAATTCCTAGCATCTGATTTACATTCATTACTGTCAATTTCCCCTTTCTTTTATTTGCTACATTAATTTATTTTGTGTTTTTTAGCTGTCGTCACTTCCCCTCTAGACCTGAGTTCAATTCCCTGCTTTGCCACAGACTCCATGTTTCTCAGCTCCTATCTGTACAAGGAGGATAATAACACCACCCTGCTTCACAGGACTCAGTGAGTGAGGATAAAGAAAAGGAGGACTTGTGGCACCTTAGAGGCTAACCAACTTATTTGAGCATAAGCTTTTGTGAGCTACAGCTCACTTCATCGGATGCATTCTGATGAATGGAATGCATCCGATGAAGTGAGCTGTAGCTCATGAAAGCTCATGCTCACATACATTGGTTAGTCTCTAAGGTGCCACAAGTACTCCTTTTCTTTTTGCGAATACAGACTAACACGGCTGCTACTCTGAAACCTGAGTGAGGATAAATACACTGAAGATTGTGAGGTGCTCACATGCTGAAGTGATGGGGTCAGATAAGGACCATGACTTGTTTATTTGTGATAGAAACACTCTAACAATAATTAAAAACACAGAGAGTCAAAAATACAGTATAATGGACTGGGACAGATCCTCAGCTGCTGTACATTGGTGTAGCTTAGTTGTCTCCAATGGGGCCACATTGATTTCCCTGAGCTGAGGACCTGAGCCGAGGCACCATGACTATACTCTGTGTGCCGTGGCTCTAGGTGCCAATGCGAGATCATCCCCATGAAATCACTCCTACCAGAGAAGCGGCGTCAGTCCCAGCAGCCTGGCCAGGTTGCAGTTTAGACCATTCACCTACCACCTCCCCTGAAGTGGGTAGGTCTCTTACAGCTGTTCTATGGGTTTGCCTGGGACTGTGAAAAAGCAACCACATTCATCCCTGGGGCGGGGGCTGCATTCCTCGCTGAGCGTAGCATTGGTCCCAGGCAGTACCACCAACCCCAAATGGTCAGAAATCCTGAGATTAGCCTCAAAATCATGAGATTTTGTAAAGACTATCTATTCTTTCTGTCTGCTGCTCTCTGACCTGTTGGCTCACACATGAGTCATGTTTGGAAGCTTTTCTCCACAGCTATAAGGCCTGGAAAGTTACTTTTGGAAAACAATGAAAGCCAAGATTCTCACCTACATCACTTATCTCTGGGGCTTTATGCAAACACTGAGTATTGTGAGCTCACCAGCATTGGCCATAGTGCCCCTGGGATCCGTCAGTGTGAAAATGCCAGGAATGCCGGTGTTAATACTCTTCCTGGAAACCTGCCTCTTCCTTTAACCCCCAGAGAAAGCTCAAGAGAGCTTCGGGACAGGACAGAGATAACATCCAGATAAGGAACCTGTTTCCACTTTCTCTAACTCCCCTGACTCAGGAGTGGTCCTGGGAGATTTGCTCCAGCCAAGCGTCTTGTTTGCATGGTCTGGGACTCCCCAGATCTAATCTGTGCCGGGTGTTTAACTTGGTGACGGTAGGTGCAACTTCTGCAAACACCTGGGAAGGAACAAGCCTGGCAGGGTTTATAAATATCCCCCAATACACTTCACGCTCTGCTGGCAATGTGCCTCAGTGACATCATTTGAGGCACACAGGTTTTGAACTTGATCAAAAAGAAAAAAATCTGTGTTCAGAGCGAGCGATCTGTGTGGGGCGTGTGGCCATGCTGGGGACTGGCAATACCTTGATTTGATCTCAGCTACCTGCTTTGCACCATTGCTTCCAGGTTGCAATGGAAAGCTCTGAAAGTGACTTCACCTGCAGAGCCCTGCTGCTCTTCACCTTCACCTCCTGCTTCTGCTGGGCTGTCTGGGTGGCTGGGATAGAGAATCCCTCTTCTCTGGCCTGTTTGGCTGTCTGTCCGTCCTTAGACTGTGAGCTCATCGGGGCAGGCAGTGTCTCGCCATGTACAGCGGGGGGGCGCTCTGGGCGTGACCACAAACGCATGGGACACACTGATTGGTCATCATCATTAAGCCGTTTGGTCCAAAATAGAATTCCATTTCTGTGACCAATTTAAAAAGAATGTCATGGCTGCCATCTCACTCAGCTTCTGTCCCCGGGCTTTTCATTTCTTTGATTACAAAAGCTTGAAACGAAATAAAGTAAAATGTGTTTAGTTGCAGATTGGACTTTAAAAAAACCCAGGTGTTGGAAGATGGTTTCTCCACTTTTTCTCCCTTTTATTCCCCTGCTCTTTTTCGGGGGAGGGGGTGGGTGGGAATCAAAACAAGGAGAAACAAAGGAGGGAGGGGGCAGAGAACAGAAACACCTTGAAATATAAAACCTAAAACGACATTTTTTTTAACGAAACACAAATATTCATTTTGAAAATTGTCATGGAAAAAAACACACAAATTCAAACAAAATGCAAAAATCAACAACGGTTGGCGTGATGGAAAAGCCATTTTCAAAGTAAAAAGCCTCCAACTTTTTGACCAAAACATGTCAACCAGCGCTAGTTAATAAGAAATGATTATTAACAATCACAATAAAGTTCTGCCCGAAACGCCAGACTCCTCCACACCGACAATGAGGTTTCATTTTCACTTTTTGTTTTGCAACACTTGCTTTGAGGAGCTCTTGAAAACACACCAGCTCTTCAACTGCCTTGTCCAGCACCCAGTTATGTCCCTGTTCTGCTTCTGCCTCCTCTCGGGCCCTGGTCTACGGTATCTTGACAGTCCCGATATTAGGGGCTTGGTCTTACATAAGCAACTGTACCCCCACAAAAGAAGTGTCCCAATTTCCCCCTTTCCCCCCCAAAAAACAGGTCCCAATTTGTCACACTTGCTATCTGGTCACTCTCCCCCAATCCCATCCCCAGGCAGGCTCAGGTGGATTCTGCCCCTCTTTGCCCCCTGGCAGCTGCCCCATCAGGTTTCCGCTGCAGCTTGGCATGGCCTCGGTGGCTTGTTTGCTTGCAGGGTTATCTGGTCTGAAGCGAGTGTTGGTTTTGGCGAGGAGTGCCAGGACCACGCCTGCTGTTTAAATACCACAGCCAAGGGGGTTAGAGAAATTGAATGAAATATTTGTTGCGGTTGGAAGACACACACAACCCAAACACACACCGCTCCGCTCTCTGGCTACTAGAGGAAAGCAGGGGGAGGGAAGATTCTCTGAAAAACCACACTGGCTCCTGAGGCTGCTTTGGGGAAATAATTAGGGCCCAAATCATGCCCCGTGTGGCTCCGCGGAGCCCAGTTCTACTCTCGCTCAGGCGGCTGTAAATCCTGGAGTGAGAGGCCACGGCCACTGGTCTCTGGGTGTTGCCACCAGGCTGAATGTGGCGAGACGCCGCTGGCTTTGCACACCCACGGCCCGATGTGCCACTGCCCTGCACTCTGTGTGGTCACTTTCACCAGTGCCGGGTGGGCGTCCCAGGCCGCCGTGCTCCTGTGCTGGCCTTTTGTGCTCACTCTGCCCGGGTGGGAAGGGTAGGGTGGTGGCGGACCGCCCTTCCCCGCTGACTGCTCATTGGGTTTGCTGTTTACACCTGCTTCCTAACTCCTTTGCACCCAGTAGGCCAGATCCTGCTTTCACTCACCCCAGTGTAAATCCAGAGTGTGTGTGAGGGGGGAGCTCAGAATGTGAACCAGTGTGAAACCAAAGCCCCTCAGTTATTCCCTGCAAAGAAAGGTGCTAATTAGCAAACGGATGCATATGGTTTATATGGATGATCCAGTGAAGCCTAGTTCGAGGAATGGAGCACTCTGAGGTCCTCTCCCCAAAGTCCCTGCAGAGACGCCGTCCTGATGAACTCACGTCACAAACTGTTTCATCAGAGAAGGTCATTTCCAAAGGAGGCGAGTGCCAATAAGAAACAAACCTCCACTCCGAACCCTGTAGCTGCGGGAGGCACAGAACAAAAGGAGGAATTGGGCTTGAAATCAGATTATCTCTATTCCTAATTTATCCCCCTTTTATTATTTCTAACAAGTAAGCGGGTCTATTTTGGAACTGGCGTCCCCAGGAGAGTAGCTAATCAGGGCAGTACATGAGCAGACTTTAGGAAAAAAGTTCCTTTTGTGATGTGTCGCAAGCCTATTTACTAATATGAAAGCTGGATAATTAAATGCCACTTCCTGGAACACAATGAGAAAGCTTTATGTAAAGCCACATGAAAGCAGCTTGCTCCCAAGAACGGACCTTTCAAATTTCAGTGTGCTTTTGTGAGGCTGAGTGTTGCCCTGTGTCTGGTGGACGCTGTGTGTGGATAAATGTGTGGATTGCGTGTCTGTCTGTATGCAGTGTGTCGCTACAGGGTATCCAAATGTGTTATGTGTCTGTTGTCTTTCATTACCATCAGTAGCACCATGTTGCATGGGGCTGATTGTATGGGTGTTCTGTGTGGGTGTGCATATGGTTCTGATGTACCATTAGTGTGTTGGGTGATTTCTTTAATTGTCTGTATGCTACACACAGCCTGCGCGCACACCGATTTGACACAGTGTTTATAATACAATGACAAATAAGGAGATGCAGGGTTACAAAAAATCCCATCAGCTCAAAGCTCCTACCCACAGAATGTCTTTGTGCAACAGCGTCTAACTCTTCCTATCATGTTTCAGAGTCAGCACAGGACACAGGCACTGCTGCATGGGCGTTAATAACACATGAGGGTTTGTCTACATGGGGAAACTGACCAGAACAGCTCTTCGGAATAGATCTCTGTGTGGACACGCTATTCCAGAATAAAAGTGATGTTATTCCAGAATCATTATCCTTTTTGGAAGCACACCAATCATTCCTGGATCAAATGACTTATTCTGCATTAGCTGTTCTGGTCCATTTCCACATGCAGATGAGCCCTCACTGACTGCACAGGGCTGAATTTCACTGTTGTTTATAGTACAGAGAACTCTTGACTGCAGAAGCTGCGGAAGCTTGAAAGCTGGTCTCTCTCCCCAACCAAAGCTGGTCCAATAAAAGATATGGCCCCTCCCCGCACCCCCTTGTCCTGCTGATGTCCTGGGACTGACACGGCCACAACACGCTGCATACCCTTGGCTAGATATTACTTTTCTAAATGCAGCCAATGCAGCATCACAGGGCCTGTCTGTGTTGCCCAGTATCACACCCACTATTTGAAAATCACAAAGACATTCCCCAAAGCAAACAGGCAGCTCTCCAAGCCCCTCGGCAAACCCTTGCAAGAAGGGATGGGATGTGCACTGTGCCCTGAAGCGAAAGGCACCTAAACCGGGTTTTGGAGTTTAGGAGCCTAAATACCTTTGAGGAACTGGGCTGTTCCCCTTTTTGTTCCCATAGGAAGGAGGCCTGGAAGGGGCAATAGGTTTGGTGTTAATTTGGCGAGTCTTCTTTTCGGCTTGTTTTTTACATTACAAATCAGGTCTTATCTACCCTGGAAGACACTATGGTAACTGGAGAAAGAGTCAAGTTATAAATAACACAAGGGACACGCGACTGAACAGCGGAGAGGGGACTGGCACGTTAGTCGGACTGTTTAAAACACTTTGTTTTTGGTAACTCCTCTTTAACTATAACACCTAATAAACATCTGGGAGAAAGAGCAGCTTTGTTAAAGGTTCCCAACCCTTCCCCACACACATACGTTCAGGGGCGGGATGAAAGAGTGCCCAGTATATCCCTCTGAACCCCCCAGCAAAACCAGGGGAGACCAGATCACGAGGTTGGGGGAAAAGCTGGGAAAATCCCCCCTCTTTCCAGCCTTTTCTGTTCCTCCAGCGGTGCCAACTCTCATGATTTTGTCATGAGTCACGTGATAATTATTGGTTTCCTTCAAGCCCCAGGTCCTGGAGTCACGTGGGCACGTGATGATTTCAGCCTTCAGTCTTAAAGGAAAAGTACGCTTCTAGCCCTTGTGGCTGTGGAGAAAGCCTCAAAATGTGACCCCCATGCACCCTAGAAGCTCCAAAAGCAGAAGGCCAATAAAAAGAAACCAAACCCACCACTCTGACATCATCTCATGGTTTTAAAGCTGATCTCATGATTTTTGAACACTTGGGGCTGGCAATGCTGTTCATCATAGAGAAACAGAACAGGGCGCCTGTCCCATTTTCCCTCAAACCCTTTCAGGTGTCACCGTGACAAACCCGGGCTCCGCTGGGACAGCTAGGTCGGACCCTGTCCCTCACTCCGTCTGTGCAGCTCCCAGCCCAGGGATGCTTGGATCGTGCCCGGCTGCAATGCTAATCATTTCTGAACCCTGCGTGTCCCTTGGCACGTGTCAGACCAGCCTTCACGGGGGGGGTCTGAATGTACGAGGAATGTGCGAGGAGGCAATGTGTTTGCAGGCCAGCATGTATGTTTCTGTTCACAGGCGTGAGCCTGAGCATGTTCCTGTGTGCATTCCCGGGCGATGGCCTTGCGAGCGTCCTTGGGCCTGGGAGGCCATGTGTGGGGCGGCTGCGTGTGCATGTTGCTGGGTGTTTGAGGGCGTGGTAGTGAGGAGGTTGGCTGTACCTGTTGCAGCTGAGAATGTCCACTCCCCCCTGCTTCTCCCAGCAGGGCCCTGGTCTCACCCATGTAAAACATCCACTGGTCCCCTTGAGCCATCAAAACCTGGCATGGCTGGCGTAACCTCCTGTCCATCAGTGCCGCCTGGGCCCTCCTGCCTGCTCGCACACAGCCTGCTGCTTTCAGGGTTCCTGTAACAGTGAAAGTTAAGTGGGGAAAAAAACGTTGTCGTTAGCGTGTAATAGAGGAAGAGAGGTAAAAAGGGCAGGAAATTTGCACCAAGTCCATTTCCCCTTGGCCCTGGGCCGCTGCTCATTCCGGATCTGGGATTTGCGTAGGCAGAGTTAAAAATAGTGGGTATAAAAGAGAAAGGCGAAGGGCCGAGAGAGCCCCACAACAAGCCGGCCTCCAGCCTGAGAGAAGAGGGCAGAACTTGTGCAAGCCGGGCCAGACAGAGATCAAAGCAGACCTGCCCCCAGGGGAGCAGGCAGCCTAGAGGGGAGGACACATCTCTGTGTGTGCGCGGGCATGCGTGAGTGTGCATTGATGTGCACAGTTGTGTGAGTGAGTTTGTGCATGGGCAACACTTCCATCCTTGTCACACCAATGAAGCCTCCTTGAAATGAGCTAAATTTAAAGTGTGTGTGTGTGTGACAGGCTGTTGTGTGTCTGAGTGTGTGCATAGGAGGAGAATCTGTGCACTAGTTTCTCTTGTGTTAAGTTTTCCTTGCAAAGAGCAATGGCTCTTCTTAGTCCTAGAAAATAACCCTGAGGGTCTGAGCCCTAGGAGGCGGAGAAGGAAGGATATCTGGGCCTGATATTCCTGGTGTCAATTCTTATGGATGCTTTGGACCCCTCACAAGGGAGTTGGGTAAATGACCCTTTGCCACAGGCGGAGAAGATGCAACATTAGGTATAAATGCTAATGATTATGAACAAGATCATGGCTGGGTATTTCTTCATTTAATTAAGAAAACGTTAAATACCGCTGATAGCGCTGCTTGCGGGGCTGCGGGTCCCCAGGAGCCCCCTGAACACCTTGTTTGCAGGGGAGGGGGCTGCCCAGAAGAACCGGCCTCTGAGGGCTTCTCTCCTGGCAAAGGCTCTTGGAGGGCAGGCACCGGCCCCCGCCCCTCCCCAGTTAGGAGCGGGACAAGATTTGTTCACATCGGTCCCTCCCGGGAATTTCCTGTCCATTAACAACAAATCTAAAAGCCACCGAGGAGAAAAGGCCTTGAGATCAACATAAATAAACCAGCCCCGGCGCGCGGGGCGGCTCCCCGCGCAGGGTGAAGGGCAGCCGGGGTTCCAGTGGCCGGGAGTCCCGCCGGCGGCACTGGGGAGTGGCTGGCGGGGCGTCCCTCGCGCGGCCTGCCCGGGGTGGGTTGAAGTCTGTGCCCGGGCATAGCGAAGGCTGTGATCGCCCAGCCCCCGGCCGCGAACCCGCTGGGGCGGGCGGCCCGGCACCTGGCCGCGGGGCCGGTTCCTGGGGCGCCCCCCGCAGTCCAGCGGCCCGGCGGAGGGCGCAGCCGGGGGGCCCCGCGCTGGAAGCCGCAGCGAGCGAATCTCGCCTGGCCTGATAACATTGTGTTTGTCCCGGCAGCGGGGGGAAAGCTGCCGGGAGCCGATAAGAGCCGGCGGCTCCGGGCTGGGCTGAATCTCCCTGGAGTTCCGCTTTGCTCTGCGGCGGGCCGGGCTGCGGGGCCCCGGGACTTAACCCAGGGCTCCCCGGGGATCGGGCACAGCTCCCGGGGGAGCGGCGGGAGGAGGGGGCGTCTCAGCTCCGAGGGTGGGGAGCTCCCCGCCGCCAGCCTGTCCGTCCATCCCTCTGTCTGTCCATCCAGCCCCTCTCCTCCGTCTGTCTGTCCATCCCTCCGTCTGTCCGTCCACCCTCCATCCCTCCCGCTGCCAGCCTGTCCGTCCATCCCTCCGTCTGTCCGTCCACCCCCTCTCCTCCATCTGTCCCTCCATCCACCCTCCATCTGTCTGCCCATCCCTCTTCAGTCTGTCCGTCCATCCCTCCATCCCCTCCCCGTCGCCTGTCTGTCCATCCACCCTCCATCGGTCCGTCCATCCCTTCATGCCCTCCCTACCGCCCGTCTGTCCGTCCACCCCCTCCCCACCAGTCCGTCCGTCCATCCTTCCTCCGTCTGTCCGTCCATCCCCTCCCTGCCATCAGTCTGCCCGTCCATCCCCATACATGGAAGAAGGAGCTCCCCACCACCAGTCTGTCTGTCCGATCCACCCATCCCTTCACCCCCATACATGGAGGGGAGAGATCTCCGCCAGCAGAGGCTCTCTGTCTATCCACCCCTCCATCCATCCCCATAACTAGCTTATCGAGCCACCCCCAGAGACTCTCAGCCAACCCCAAAGCCATGGGTGTTTGCAGCCACCTTTCTGCCTCTGGTTCAAGCAGTTGGAGGAGTCCTGGTGTGTCTCCCCCTTTGTGGAAGATGGTGGATCCCTCTTGTGGGCAGGAGCTTTCCCTGACACCAGGTGCTGCTGGGCTGGCCCAGGACTGGGGACGTGTTTGATGCTCTTAGTCTTACCCCACCCTGGATCAGTCCTATTAGAACAGAGCATCTTTCCCTAGGGCAGCGGCTTCCCTGCCTCAGGTCCCCATCCCACCAAGGCCAAGGCAGATGCTGGGGCAGTTCCCAACCTTGCTGCCACTCGGGGCTCCCCAGTTCCTCCTTCTTAGCAGAAAACAAGCCCAAGGGGCCGGTTGGTTCTAGCCCCATGGGAGATGGTGAACGTGGCCCCTTGGGCAGCAGTATTTGTAGCCCAAACGCTTGCTGCAGGGAATGGGGCACAGGGGCCTAGTGGGGCTGCCCCACTTTCCACCCTGGGGCCCAGGGGGTAAAGGACTCCTGAAGGGGCCACGCCCTGGCAAGGGAGCCAGGTGTGAGGCTAAGTCACTGTGGTGGGTCATGGGCTGGCACCAGTCCCCAACTATGCCACAGACTTCCCAGGCGACCTTGGGCAAGTCACTGAACTTCCTTGTGCCTCACTTTCCTGGCACGCCAGATGGGGCTGAGGCCTCCTTTGCCTCGTTCACTTGTAAACGAGGTCTGTCTCTCGCCAAGCGCCCGGGCACTGCCCGGCCCCTGGCACCAGCCGGGTGCTAGACGTAGTGCCCACCGATGCCAGCGCCCCTCTGTGCAGCAGCCCCCAGCTTTCCTCTGCCAGCTGCTCTTCCAGGTTTGCCAGGAGCAGAGCTAATCTTTAACCCTTTCTTCTCCTCCCCCCACCGCCTCATTCATCCCTCCACTTTACTGTCCTGTTTGCTTTGCTGCTGTTTGATCTTGTCTAATGCCCCCTTCTTTACAGCCTGTTTTAGTGGCTGGAGAGATAATTCTTGTTTCCCAAATGCAGCTCTTGGGCTTCTGTAAAGAGAGGGCTGGTTACATCTCTCCTGCCCAGCTGGGCCCATCTGAAACCCACACACAGTAGGGCAGCACCTACTTCAGGGACTCGCAGGGGCCCCCCTGTGCTGGGACCTGAGCTGATCTCCAGCCGGGCCCCACCCGCTCCTTCTCACTCACAAGTCACAGCGCCCACTACATTGGGTCTGTGAGAGGAATGTAAAGGGAGGCTGGTCTCTCTCTAGGGGTGGAGGCCTTGGACAAGCCTGCTCGGTTCCGAGTCCCGGCTCTCACGGACTCCTGGTGTGACAGCAGGGGAGTCACTGACCCCGTCCCCAGCTGTGCCATGGGGATAAAGCTTCCTGTCCAAACGATAAGGGGGCTCTCGGAGGCTGCATTTGGGGCTCTCCAGCACCTAGCACAGCAGGGCCTGGTCTCAGGGGAGGCCCTGGTCTCAGGCGGGGCCCTGGTCTCAAGCGGGGCCTCTCAACGCGCGCCAGCAGGACGAATACCAACCACCTGGGAACCACTCCACAGGCCAAGACCCCCGGCAACAGACGTGAGTCCCATCCGGCGGCTCTTTCTCTCCCTCTGAAAATGAGCCAATATCGCAGGGCTGAGTCTATTCCAGGGGCTCTCAAACTTTGGTCCTGGTGACCCCTTTCACACAGCAAGCCGCTGAGTGCCACCCTCCTTACCGATTGCAAACACTTTTTTTATATTTAACTGGGTTATAAATGCTGGAGGCGAAGGGGGGTTCAGGGTGGAGGCTGACAGCTCACAGCCCCCCAGGCCATAACCTCCTGACCCTCTGAGGGGTCCTGAGCCCCAGTTTGAAAATCCCCGAGCTATTCAAATGGAGGGAAAAGAGGGCAACCCAAGGGTAAGGAGAGGCTGCTCTTTCCTCTGGCTCCAGGACATTTTGTCTTGTTCTCTGTAAGCTCTTGGGGCAGCAGCGGCCACCATATCAGTGTCCTGCACAAAGGAGACTTCAGGCTGACAGGCTTAGCAGCCAGGCGGGTCAGGAGAGCCGCCCACGCCGGGCACGCGTGGCCTTCCAATGCCAAAGCTGCTGCTCGACAGAGAAGGACTTTCCAGCTTTTAGCCCAGCGGGTGGAATTCAGTCTGGATAACAAAACAGGATTCTGAAATAACAAGCAGCCCGCTGATGTCCAGGCCAGTGCGTGCTTTGGAAATGAGTCCAGGCGTTCTTGGTAAAAGGGGAAAGACTTGCATAGTTGTTTTCCCTTTGGATTCCTGCACTCATTTATTGCAGTGCTCCACCCTGATAATTAAAGGCAAGTGCGGAAAGCAACTGGTAGGGTAGCTTAGGGTCCGGAGCAGGGAAGCTCTGTGAGCATTTACCTGTGTGGGTAGCTTCATTATTACTGTCTAAAGAGTCTTCTGGCTCCGGAATAGCAGAGGGCTCAACCCCAAGTTCTTCGAAAGGTAGGGAGAGATGGAAAGCCCCAGAGCGGGAGAGGCTTGGGGAGATAAACCTTATCGCTTCTAGGCAAGCTCAACAGTCAAAAAGCCATTCCTGGTATTGGCTGGAGGGAGGCCAGCCCAGCTCAAGCCAAGAGAGGAAGGTGTGGGAGGCTGTGTCTTCCCAGCGATGGCTTGGCTGGGCCAGTCCTCGCAAGCTGGCCGCTCTGTATTGGCTGGAGGTCTCTTCAGGGCTCCGTGTGACCTGCTCCTGGCTTCACAGGTAGCCCGAGGTTTCCCTGCTGCCCTGCAGTCCCCCCTCTCTGGGCTGTCAGGTGCCTGGCTGGGGGTGTTTTCTTCCCGAGGGAGAGAAACGCCGCCCGCCAGCAGCACCCGGCCAGGCTGTCCTGGGCCACCAGCTGCAGACCCTGCTGCGCTGGGGACTCGGGCCCTGGGTCTACACTCGGGCGGCTCTCAGCCTGGGGAGGCCCCAGGGCGGGCACAGGGCCCCCGGGTGCAGTGGGGCCTCACCAGGGCAGGGACTCCGGACAGTCACCGGCACTGCGCTGGCCACGCTGCGCTCCACACCCCCGGGGACCCACAGCGAGCCCTGAACCCCGCGCGGGCCCCCCGCCGGGGAGCAACTTTCCTCCCGGCTCCGCCGCTCCCGCCGCGGGCTCAGCCCGCCGGGCGAGCGGGCCCGGGGCGCGGACCGAGGGAGAAGACGGGGCGGGGGGGGCAGGAGCCCAGCACCGCAGCCCGGGGCCGCCCCGGGTCTCCCCCGCCCCACCGGGTGCCCGGCTCGGTGCGCCTTCCAGCACCCGGCTCGGGGCACATCCAGAGGGCGGGGCCTAAGGACCGGGGGGGGGGCCCGCCGCCGCTCTGGCCAATCGGCGGCGGAGGGCTGTGAATATCCAAGCAGGGGCGGGCCAATCCGGGCGCGCTGGGGATGTTAACAGCTGGGGAGCGGGCCGGGCTGCGCTAGACCTGGGCTGTCCGGGAGAGCGCCCAGCCGCCCGGGAGGGAGCCCCCTCGCCTGCCCGGAGCCCAGCGCGCTATGGCCGGGGCCGTGGGGGAAGCGGCGCTGCCGCCCATCGCCTCCTTCGCCAGCCTGCTGCCCGTGGAGGAGAAGCGGGCTCCGCTGCTCCACGTAGGTGCCGGGGGGCGCTGCCAGCCGGGGGGCGCCGCCCGCCGGGGGGCGCCGGGTGGGGGGGAGAGTCTGTAGGGACCAAGGTACCGCCACTCCCCGCAGGGTTGGGGGCGGCGCCAGGGAAGTTTTTGTAGGGTCTCCAGCAACTCCAGGGTTGTGCAGAATGCGGGGGGGCGGCCGGGCTGGGGCGGGGGGGCGGCCGGGCTGGGGCGGGGGGGTGGCCGGGGCCCGCTGCGGGGCGGGGGGGGGCGGCTGTCAGGTGCGCTGGCGGCGGGGAGGGGGCGCGGCCGGGCATGGGAGTCCGTCACTCCTTTGGGCGCTGGGCGGGTTTGCGGTCAGGAGCTGGGCTCCCACGAGGCAGCGGATGGGGGGACCCTGGGTGGCCCAGCACCCCCGGGGGGGGGCGGTGGCTCCAGCTGACCCCGCTCCAGGGAGCCCGGGGTCACTGGTGCGCCAGGCGCGCCCTGCCCTGCCCTTCCGGGGGCTCCTCGCCAGCGAGCGCAACCCGTTCTGCTGGTTTGGGGATGAGCGTCTCCTCCGGTTCTGGGGCGCCCGGCCCCTGACTCCCCGTCTCCCCGCCCTGCAGCCCCGCTTCGCCGCCATGGAGGGCGGCCCCGCCGGGATCAAGAGGGAGGAGGACGACCTGGGCAAGTTCGTGGACTTGGATTTCATCCTGGCCCACACCAGCAGCCCGCAGCAGGCGGGCCCCGCCTACCCCCTGCCCGACACCCCGGAGAGCTGCTGCACCGAAGGCGACGGCTCCTACCCGCCCGGCAACAAGTTCGGGGCCCCCTACCCCGACAGCCGCAGCTACATGGCCGAGCTGCTCACCGCCGACCTGCCGGGCCCCTGCGAGCTGCAGCGGCGGGAGTACACGGAGCTGCGGGTCCCCGGCGGGCTGGGCCACCCGGCCATGGCCCGGCCGCTGCCCCCCGACCACCGGGCGCCGCAGGCGGGGGCCCGGATCAAGAAGGAGCAGCCGGAGGAGCAGGCCTGTATGCTGGGCATGGGGGGCGAGTGCCTGGGGCCAGGCGCCATGGACCACAAGCCCCTCATGATGCCCCCGCACGAGCAGCTCTACCCCCCACACCCCGGCTTCCCCCACGCCAGGGTGGGGCCCCCCGAGGAGATGGGGCCGGCGGGGGAGTGCCCCCTGCTGGGCGACCTGCACCCGCACCTGGGCCCCCAACACTACCCGCTGCCCCCGCAGCACTATCCGGCCCACTTCGCGGCCCACGGGCCGGCCCAGTTCCATGGACACTTCAGCGTGTTCCGGGAGCCGCTGAAGGCGCACCCCGGCCTGCACAGGATGCTGGTGACGCCCCCCAACTCGCCCGTGCTGGATTACTTCCCCGCCGGGGCGCCCCCCGAGGACTGCAAGCCCAAGAGGGGCCGGCGGTCCTGGGCCAGGAAGCGCACGGCCACCCACAACTGTGAATACCCGGGCTGCGGCAAGACGTACACCAAGAGCTCGCACCTGAAGGCGCATATGCGGACACACACCGGTAAGGCTGGCCCTGCTAGGGGCCCGCGGCGCTCGGGGGGCCCCTGCCCTCTCCCCGCCTCCTGGGGCGCACCGCGGGGCAGGGGCAGGGGCGAGTCACTCCTTGGGGGGCTGTGGGAGTTCCCAAGCCCCGCAGGAGCCCTGGGACAGAGGGAAGAGGACGGGAAGCTGGCAGCGTAGAGGGGCTGGGCCCGACCCCCGCCGTCGGATTCCTCCCCGCAGCGGAGTTACTCCCACTGGGCTGCACGAGGCGCGGCTGGGGAGATTTTGCAGGAGCGGGCCCGGGGGACGGACAGTACTTGGGGGAGGGCAGGAGCGGGCTCTGGGGAGGGGGGGGACGCGATAGTGGTGGGTGAAAGAGCCAAAGTTGTGTCCCTTAAACTGAGGAGGGGACGGGCCGGGGAACCGGTGCCCCCTTGGCTGCGGTTGCAGCTGGCGGCGCCCGGCTGCGTGCACCGGGCCTTGTTTGCAGCCAAGGAGATGGAGCGGCTGCTGGAAAGCCCAGGGGGGTTGGGAGCAGGCTCCTAGGCAGGGCAGTGCCCGGGCTGGCGGGCTAACGCTGTTCTGGTCTCTGCCCAGGGGGGTTGGGAGCAGGCTCCTAGGCAGGGCAGTGCCCGGGCTGGCGGGCTAATGCTGTTCTGGTCTCTGCCCAGGGGGGTTGGGAGCAGGCTCCTAGGCAGGGCAGTGCCCGGGCTGGCGGGCTAATGCTGTTCTGGTCTCTGCCCAGGGGGGTTGGGAGCAGGCTCCTAGGCAGGGCAGTGCCCGGGCTGGCAGGCTAACGCTGTTCTGGTCTCTGCCCAGGGGAGAAGCCCTACCACTGCAACTGGGATGGCTGCGGCTGGAAGTTCGCCCGCTCGGACGAGCTGACCCGTCACTACCGCAAACACACTGGCCACCGGCCCTTCCAGTGCCACCTGTGCGAGCGGGCCTTCTCCAGGTCGGACCACCTGGCGCTGCACATGAAGAGACACATGTAATGGACAGAGCCGCCTCTGGGGACCCGCAGCTGGGCGGGGAGAGACTGAACGCTATTTATGAAGCCACAAAATATTTTCTTATTGATGCCACTAATTTATGTCACTAGTGAGGTCTGGAAAAGAGCAAACACTCAGTATTTAAAGGTAAAACCAGCTGGATCTTCCACAGCCAGGTCTATAGAAATAGCTACCCAGGAAGTGCAGAGCCCAGGGTGTAGAATACTGTACAGAATGAGCGGAGGCGTTTTTAAAGGGATTTTTAAGCTTATACATTTTGTTCCAGTTTGATTTTTTTTTTTAATAATGTTGTAATGTAAAGACTGGGCAGCATTGGCGTGGATCTGGGTTAAAGTGGGACGGACGTGTTTTGTAAAAAAAATCCAGCTCAAATAAACAAGCCATCTTCTGTAGGCTTCTAGCACCTTTTTAAGCCTTCTTCAAAGGAAGAGCGGAATTGCCAGCGTAGGTGGGACTCCTGGGCCATCGGCTCTGGTGTCACGCCGTGCTCCGCTCCCCACCCAGTCAGTCGGGGACTGGCTTACGCCCTGAAGTAGGATCACTTCCCAGTGGTGTGTTGGCAGTAACTCTGCTGCCCACTCCTATGACGTATTGGCATGTTCAAGGCCCAGCGGCTGCAATCCCAGATTGCTCACTGCCACTTCTTTGTAAAGTGAATTTCTAACCCAAAATGTGACTGGCGTGTGGAAAGAAAATGACCCACGCTGTAAAATCTCATGCCTTGTGAAGCAATCTCGTGATTGTTTGGGAGCCTGACTTCAGGACTCTGAATACTGCTGAGCAGCACAAGGCCAGGGATCTACCTTTATACCCTTCCAGGGAGCGTTCCAAATCCTACTGGAATTGCCATAGCCCCAAGACAGCCCGTGCCTCACGGGGGGACACAGTCGGCAGCCTGCTCCCGTGCCTGTACAAAGCAGCTGCATCTCTCGAAAACCTTCATATTTGCAATGTCTGTTCTGGATTTGTCTTGTCATTTTTAACTGTGTATTTTTGTTTGTTCCCCTTCTGCTGAAGGGTGAGCAGGAAACCAGGTACTGCTGCAGCCCCCTTTCCAAGCTGCTTCCTAAAACTCTTATTTGTGTAAAGAGAACAAGGAGTTTTGTCCACCTATGAATTCCCAGGTCTCTGCTGTACTTGAAACCTTCTTTCTAAAAGAGCAGGCCAAGGAGGCTTGATGTGCAGCTTCTGCAAAGTGCACTGAGTTGGAAGAGAGCAGGGATATAGACTAGTTGGGTTTTATAGAACTTGTCTTCCTGCTGGGACTCCCAGCTCTGAGAAGAGCCTGTTCCTCTCTGTGTATATTGTCAATTAACATTTCTCTGCTTGGGCACACTAGCTCTCCCCCACTTTGAAATGTTACTTTTCTTTATATGCAAACCATTGCGCTATTGTGATCGGATGTAAAATAAATGAATACACCTCAGCAGCAGGAGCCTGCAGAGTTTACTTTGAAACTCTCCCCAGGAGTGAGAAGCAGATGGCAGGGTTTACTGTTTGTCAATATTATGAGCCTCAATGCCGATTTCTATTTAAAATAGCCGTGAAGGAATCTGTGGCAACGGCCTTTGCCTTGTCTCGGCATCTTCCATGAGTGCCAGCACTCAGAGCAAGCATTAATGCGTCCCTTATTTCACCACTCTCTGCCTCTGTTTCCCCATTCTACAGATGTGGAAATGAAGGCACAGAGGTGAAGTGACCTGGTCACAGCAAGTCAGTGCCAAAGATGAACTGAACCAAGGAGATTTGACTCCTGGTCCTTTTCTCTACCCACTAGATTCCTCCCCCCCACCCCTTCTAGAGCTGTGAATGGAGCCCAGGAGTCCTGACCCCCTTGTCAGGTGGTTACAGCCCAGGATGCTTCCCCCCGCCGGAGCTCCTGTGTCCATGCCAGGTGTGTGGCTCAGTGGAACGCCCCAACCAAGCTACCAGGCAGCTTCACTCCACTCAGGTGCTGAGGTTTCCTTATGCATTAATAGGTGGTGACTAAGCGCTGGCTTGTTGGCAGGTCCCAGGCCCAGCAAGCAGGTCTGTCTCCATCCCTCCCACAGCCAATTACCCGTGATACACGCACTGCTCCGAAGGCTGGGGCTTGCACAGACCTGACGGGTAAAATCCAGCTCCTTGCAGAGGTGAGTCCTGCAATGCTGGCTGCTTTGTGAGTTCTGGCCCCTGGAAACTCGACTGGGCTGAGCCCTGTAGCACAGGGGATGAGCCGGTCACAGCCTGTAGGGCTGGCCCAGCTGTGCCCTAGAGAGCTGCCCATCTCCCACTGGCAGCCTAGTGACTGGGAGCATTGGGTCCTTCCTAGCCCACCAAGGATCTGCCCTGGCGCTGCCCAGTGCGGGGGGGAGAGGGGAGTATCGCGGGGTGCTGAAGTGACTGTTCCAGGGTGTCAGCTAGAAATGGCAGTGCCAGGACAGCTGGGCAGGGGACTCCAGGACATTCATTTGGCTTTTGGGTGCTGGGGATTTGTCCTGCCTGCAAATCCTTCCACACTCTGGGGTTCCATTCTGCCTCACTGCTCACAGCCCTGAGGGGGCATTTAAAATGGGGGGGCATTTCTGTGCTAAGGGACAGCTGGGGCATATGCTTAATGAGCCTCCCAGCTTCCCCTGTCTTAGTGGATGCAGGTTCCCTGCTGGCAGAGACCCCCAAATGTGGGCCAGGGTGATCCAGCGGGCCTGGCTCTGGGGGGAGGGAGGGGTGGATTTCCTGGCCTATTGGTTCAAGGGCACCTGCCTCGCCTCTGCTGGCCACTCTGGCAAGGAGCCAGGCTCCAGGGGAAACCTCCAGCACTGGTGAAATTCTCCAGTGACTTGTTCAGAAATGTCAAGCTGCCGACTTACAGGGAAGGTGTGGGCTGTTTGACTAAGCAGTGAGTCAGGCCGGCAAAGCCAGCTGGGTGTTGTGTGTATAATCCCTGGCTCTGGGGTTTATTTCCAGGGGAAGGGGTGTGTGTGTGCGTGCGTGCATGTGGGTGGGTGCGTAAACTGTGTTTCTACAGCCTTCCTGTAACATTGGAGTGGCTGGGTCTGGTGCTTGCTGTCCCAGCCTTCCTAGGCACCTGCCAAGCCAAAGTGACAGCTCACCTTCCCTGGTGAGCCGAGCTGAACCCTGCAGGGAGGAAAAACCAGTTCCAGGTCCCCTTTCATCATCCCATGGGCCTGCCAGGCAGTGCGGGGGAGGGAAGCGCAGTGCAAGGCCCAGACTTTTTCCTGCCTGCCACTTAGCCCTTCTTTTGCAGGGTGAGCTGCCCACAGGCGCTGACAAGTTTGTTCCCGTGGCCTTCATGACCCAAAAACAGCTGGGAGAGGAGCCTTCCAAGGGGGCAGCCAGCGGGAGATGTGGAGGTCGGGGCCAGCCTCACCACCCTGGAGCCTGCCAGCCTGTCTCTAGCCACAAGGCCCCCACCAGTAGCCACGTGCTGCCGCTGGGCTTGAGCCCAGAATGGGCTGCAGGCGAGGGGGGAAAGCTCACGTCACACATGCTGAGGCCGCTGATGCTCCCTTTGGGAGCTTGGGGTCTTTCTTGGGGATGTTTGACTTTGCAATTTCAGGTCAGAACCTTGGTGAGGTGAAACGGGGCCCTGGGGCAAGACACTTGATGATAACCCTGCTCTGGCTATTCAGACGGTCAGCTCTTCCTTGGTGCGTGTACAGTGCTTGCTCAGGTGGGCATTCCTGGGACTGTAATGCAAATCACCACCACAGGTTTAATTCACTAATAAAACCCACTGATTCTGAGCCAGCCCCAGAAAGCAGCAAAGCTGCAGATTCACTGAGCTGCTTTGGTAACATTTGTAAGCTCTTCCCCCGCCCCCTACATCTGCAGGGGGACCCAGGTCTCAGGGAGATGGGGAAGGTCCTGTGGCATGTCCCCTTTGGCTGAGTCAGCATCAGGCTCGCTACAGCGTTTGCTGCCCTAAAGCCAGCGGCTGGAGCAGAGGAGACAGGAAGCCGCCGGTGGAATCTTGGGGGTGACACAGTGAGAGAGGAGATGGGTGAATGGGGGGGCAGGCAGGGGGCTGAGGGTCTGTGGTAGGGCAGGCAGACAGTGAAATCCCCAAACCATGTCCCAGTCTGGCTGGGCCAGCCCAGCTCCTGCCCAGACAGTCATAGAATCCTAGAATATCAGGGTTGGAAGGGACCTCAGGAGGTCATCTAGTCCAACCCCCTGCTCAAAGCAGGACCAATCCCCAATTTTTGACCCAAATGGCCCCCTCAAGGATTGAACCCACAACCCTGGGTTTAGCAGGCCAATGCTCAAACCACTGGTTTGTCTTTCTGCCCCATTTTGCAGCAGGTCTCTCAGCCCAGAGGGGCTGTGAAGGAATCAGACCTGGCCTGTTTCCTCCCAGAAGGAAACAGAACGAGGAGCTCGGTGGAAAACGCGGCCTCCGGGCTGCCCCCTTTGCCAAGGAGCACCAGCAGGGAGTGAACAGGCTGCTGTCCCCATGAGAACTCCCCCAGCTCTGCCATTCACGCCAGCGGCTCAGCTGACAACTGACCACAACACCCAGAGCCGATCTGAGTCTTACCAGGTGCTGAGGGGACGGGATGAGGGATGCCCTTCAGCAGTCCAGCAGAGTGAGGAGGGCCGTGCGCACCCTGCTTCCCCCCAGAGCCGCTGCCCCTTTCGACCAAGGGTCTCAGCTGGGGCTGGGGGAATCCAGGTGTCGGCCCCACCAGCCCTGGCTCCTCAGTCTGTTAATGAACTGCCCAGCAAAGTCTGGTTTAGGGGGCTGGCTGGAGAGAAACAACCCAGTAAAACTAACCAATTTATTTGAGCATACGCTTTCGAGAGCTACAGCTCACTTCATCAGATGCATTCACTGAATGCACGATGTAGCTCACAAAAGCTCATGCTCAAATAAATTGGTTATTCTCTAAGGTGCCACGAGTCCTCCTGTTCTTTTAACCCAATAAGAGTTGCTATTAACGGGATGATGTCGGATTGGAGGGAGGTCTGCAGCGCGGTTCCCCAGGGATCTGTTCTGGGTCAGTGTCTAACATCGTTATTAACAACCTGGGTGTAGGAATAGAGAGAACTGATCAAGTCTGCAGAGGACACGAAGCTTCGGGGGGTTGCCAACGCTTTGGAGGAGCTAAAGTTCAGAGGGATTCTGAGCTGGGCTGTAGACGACACAATGAAATTCCACAAAGACAAAAGGAAAGTGCTACGCTCGCCACGCAGGCCTGTGTGCAGCCACTCCAGGCTGCCAGGACAACGACGCCTTTTCACTCAGCAGCTTTGGGCGGCTCAGAATCGGCTCTGCTTGTTGGAGGGCCTCGGGTAGGCCCCCCAGAGCCTGCCCAGGCACCGGGGGCCGCTGGGATCTCGTCCTTCCTGTGCATCATCAGCAGAACCTCTCCAGCCAGAGCAGACACCCCTGCTGTTTCTCCCTTCGCGCTCTGGAGTCCAAGGCCACCAGGCAGGTACTTCAGAGCTTCTCAGGCCAGAAGGGACACTGAATGTGGAGCCTGATCTGCATAATCCAGCCCAGCGAGTCCCCCATCCCACCTGGCTGAGCTCCACAGGTCTGGCTGTGGGGTGGTGAATCTGCCATATCTCCTGGCTAGTTGCCTGGGGAGCTGTAACCATCTTGTGCAAGGGGTGAGAGAATTGCCACTCAGTTTCAGAACCCCTCCCTGTGCGGGGCAAGTGTCGTAATCCTCATTTTACAGCCAGGGAAACGGAGGCATGGGGGATAGTGACTTGATCAGAGTCACACAGCTTCTTCTGGGGCTAGAAGCCAGGAGCCCTGAGTCCCAGCCCCTTGTTCGAGTCATTCGATGGCCCATCATTTGGGCCCATGGGTGATAAGAGCAAACTGCACCCCCCCAAACCGAGAAACTGGATGTGAAGCTGGGGCTGATCAAAGGAAAACAAGCCCGAGGCAGTGAGCGGCCTCGAGGTGGTGAGAGGGGAGCAGCAGCCATATCAGCTGGGCTGGGAGCCCTTCTGCGGTGCTGGAGCTCTGGGGGTGTGGGCGGGCGTGCAGGGAGCAGGGGTGTGTGTGTGTGTGTGTTGGCAGCTGCCCATGGGGGCCAGCCACACGTGGCTGCTGAGCTGTCAGCAGGGAAATCAGGCCCCTTTGTGGCTGGTCTCCGCCACGTGCCTGCGAGCCTCAGGGCCGTCACCTGGAAGCACTGCCCCTGCTGAGTCTGAGCCTGTCTGCGGCCCAGCGACCCCTCCTCCCTGGCTGATGCGCCCACCCTTCGGCAGTGCCGGAGCCAGCCCCAAGGGCAGTGACATGCTGGCCGCAGAGGAGCCTTGGCTAGAACCCCCTCCCGCATCTCTCGCTTCGCTCTGGGGGGGCCGTAGGGCTGTGAAAAGGCTCCAGCTGCACAGCCCCAGAGACCGCGGCGCCGGGGTCGCCTCCCCCAGGTTCTGGGCCCTGCACCCCGTGTGGCTCTGGAGGTACCAGGGTGGGGAGATCCAGCGCCAGGGCCCACACAAGGCTTGGCCTCTCTGCTGACATGGGGCTGGCTTGCGCCAGTGGGGCTGGTTTGATGTGGGCATCTGCAGTGAGAATCACCATCCATCCCCGGCTGGGCTGGGCTGGGCTGGGCATCAGGAGCGGCAGGTCTGGAGTGGATCCCAAGCAACGCCCAAAAGGGACAGCCCAGTCCCAGTGCCCTGGGCCCCTCGCGGCAGCTCTGTCAAGGGCCGGATCACTCCCGCCAAAGCGTGTGCCCCTTTGCCTCTCTGCGCTGCACCTGCCAAGTGCTAAGGGCAGTCTGACGCTGGCTGAAGGGCAGAGCTGCCCAGGTCGACCGTCAGGGATTCTTGTCTGGCGGTTCCCCCTGGCACGGGAGCTCCCCTGCAGCTGATTCCAACGGCCACCAGGACGCCCCACTGCCCAGGCTGCTCTCATCTGGGCCCAGACCTGGGTGCTTTGGGGTGTAGCTGGAAAGCGAGATCCCCAGCCAAAGGGCTGAGGGAAGAATCTGAGAGTTGGGGCCCAAATGGACCCCGGCTCCCCAGCTTCTTAGAGGGTCTCCACGCAGGCTGTGAAGTGCCTTCCATTGTTCCCCGGAGCAACGCGCGTCCCCTGCCCCACTGAATCGATGGCAAGCGCCTCCTCTCTAAGACAGGGCTTGAGAGCCCCAGCAGTGGGGGGGCTCCTGGCTGCCCCAGTCCCAGCCTCTCCCAGTGGGGGGCGGTGCTGTGGGGAGCAGGGCAGGAGCACTGGCTGGTGGCACAGATCCCAGCTACTCCAGCCCTGGCCTCTCCCAGCAGGGGGTGCTGTAGGGACCGGGGCACGGGTGCTGGCTGGGGTGGGGGGCAGATCCCAGCTGCCCCAGTGCCAGCCTCTCCCAGCAGGGGGTGCTGTAGGGAGCGAGGCAGGAGCGCAGGCACGGGTGGGTCCGGCTCCTGGCAGGGATCCTGTGGAGGAATGCCCCATGGGAGTTGGCATCCGCAGGGCTGCAGAGAGCGGGGCTGTTCCTGGCAATCATTTTGCCATCCATTTCCCGGTGTCCCTGATATGGCGGTGAATGGGGCGTCGTGATAACGCACACGCACACGGGAGCTGCCTCACCCTTAGGAAACATTTAGCTTTGGGCACCTGAGTCCACCAGGGGAGCGATAACTCTCAGCCTCACACTCCCTGCTCGGCGTTTGCACCTGGCCCTATCGCATCTTAGTCACACACTGAGGGTTTGTTCATTGCTGGGCCCCAGATAACCTCCTCCTGCCTCGCTGGGCCAGGGTTTGCACTCAGCCTCCTCCGCTAGGAGGGCAGAGGTCCACAGGTGCGCGCGCACGCCAGGGCCTGGGGGAGAGACTTGTCTCTCCCAGGGCCCAGCAGGGCCCGGTGACCAGCGTGCGTGTGCGTGGAGGTGAAAGGAGTGACACTTCCTTGGCCTAATAACTGTTGGATCTCACAGCACAGCAGGCCTGGCCTGGTTTGTACAGGGATAGGGAGACGCCCTGGGGGAAGCCAAGGGCTGCAGGGTGGGCACGGTGCTGTCCCCACTGAGTCAATGCTGGATCCAACGTCTCTGCAGGGTGCTAGGGGGTGTGGGGCTGAGGGAGCCGTGCGGGGCCTCTGTAAGGGATGCTCTCCCCGCAGAGTCAGTGCTGACCCCAGTGTGGCAAGGGGGGCACTACGAAAGAGGTGCTCCTTTGCATGAGCTCTAAAACCAGTTCCCTGGTCACTCGATTCTGTGCCGGGCGGAGGTGGGGTGTGAGGGGGAGCGGGCTACGCAGCGACCTGGCCAGCTTGCAATATGGATAATCCCTTTTCTCCCTGCACTTCCCGTTGGCAGTCAGGGAGCGAGTCTTCACTGCCAGACAGTTTAACAGCTGCTGAGCTCCACTCCAGAAGTGGCTTCATTTCAGCAGCGAGCAAAGTCTGTGCAAATCTGGGAGCTTGGCAACAAAGAACTACAGAAATGTCCCATTCTTCTGAGCTCTTAGGGCCTGGGTGTTGGCATATCAGGCAGAGGTACCCCACAGGAGGCGCTGCCCCTCCTAGGGTATTTCCAGCCCCCTACGTGGCTGTGGGACTAACCCAGGAAGAGATACATGCGTGCACGCTCATGTCCCCGGCCAGGCACCTGTTAGCCACGCACAGTGGTGCCGGCCCTCTGGAAGCACCCTCTCGGCGCCACGCAGGTGTCTCTCAAAGGCAGGAACTGGCCTGGCCAGACAAACGGATTGTTTCCCAGTAGTCTGTGTGGCTGCAGGGTTCCCTGTGCCAGATGCCAGCGCAGGGCACCAGGCAGGGCCCAGGAGGTAACCCGGCGGCAGGCTGGAGGGAAGGCCGTGGTTTCAGGCTTAGCTGGCTGCTGTAGGATCATCACACGGTCGAGAGGGCTGGAGATTAGGACAGAGGCGGCAATTCCCTTTCAGTCCGGACCGCGCTTGACTCCAGAAACAGTCCCCCGGGGTGGGGGGTGTGGATCTTAGCACCTGCCTGCTTAGGGGGAGTTGGAAATGGTGCACAGTCCCCCCACCCTCACATCTATCTTCCCAGAGGGGTGAGCCTGGTTAGGTTTGTCAGCAGCACCAACCCCTGGAGTTGACCAGGACAGACAAGTCGATCTTGTGAGTGGGCTGGGAAATGTGCCGGATGTTTTTGCAGAGCTGAGCTGGCTTCCCAACCAAGGGCCGAGCTCTTTCCACAGCCCCGCCCACGCCAAGTGTTAATTACAGGCCGTCTCACAACCATGCCCAGGAACCCAGTGGTGCCTAAGCAGTCAGAGACCACGAGTCAGGCCCAATTTGCACTGGGGTCACATCTGCCAGCTTTTCTCAGCAGAGACAAAGGCTAGAAACTTACCCCTCCCCTTTTGGGTTGGTTTTTTTTTTTTTGAGATTCTCACAAAATCCCAGGACTCCAGGAGCTGGGCCTTGCAGAAAAACACCAACTATTTCCAGACTCATGATAAAACTGGGGGAATTGAGAACACCGGGAGTCCCAGTCAAAGCTCAGGCCCCCTTGTGCTGGGCATTGCACGTGCAACTTAGCAGAGCCGGTCCCTGGTCCAGAGAGGCATCAGACAGGACAGGAGAGGCAGGCAACGTACACAGGGTGCAGCTGCAGAAGGAACAGAGCTTGGCAGCGAACCAGAAGCCCGAGCTGAGTAAAACAGTCTGGTAAACCTCCCTTTCCCTCCCCAGGCCTCCGCCGATTTAGCTGTCATGGGGTGAAAACACCAGAAGCTGCCAGGGCCCAGTCCATCCTGGGCTCCCCTGGGGCAGCGGAACCAGCAGCAGCACCAGTGGGGAGGCCTTGCTCAAAACCCCTAGGGAGGCTGCACCACCCTTGCAGAGGGCTGCACCCCTCTGTAGTGGCTGGTACCCAGAGGGTAACTGCCTAGTACTGCTGCCAGCCAAGGGAGATGCCTATGTGCTGAAGGTTGGGGAGTCCAGTCCTGTGGCTGGCCCCTGTGAAGGGGAAGGGGGCTTATGCAGACATGGCCCAAAGCCACTACAGATCCCTCCATCCCTCCAGCGTTCACCTTCCCTTCAAGCTCTTCCCCTCACCCCTGCCAGTGAGCAGGGACGATGCCCCCTTTCAGTGGGGCAGTGGAATGGGGGTTGCCACCACAGGGACACTGGATGCCTGTTTGTCCAACACCCCCGGGGAGCAGGGTCTTAATGGGTGCCCAGGCAGGCAGGCCCTTGCCAGGCCTTGCAGCAGAGCCGAGTGCTGGCATGGGGAGGGGGCAGCGGTGAGAGGGGGAGGGTGCCCAGGGAGGGTGGCTCAGGCTGGCCGGCTTGCTCTCCCGGGGAGCCCTTCAGCAGAGCACCTGATCCGATGGGTCGAGCACATCCTCAGAGGGGAGGGTCTCACTTGCTCGGGGAGGGGCCAGGGCCAGGCTGGCGAGGGCTGGGAGCCCTCAGCTCCCAGTGGGGGACTGGCATTGACGGGGCAGGGCCGGGGTGGGAGAAGGTGGCTGCAGAGACCATGCATAGCAGGCCTGTCCTGGGCTGAGCCATGGGCTGCTCCAGATCAGACACACACGCCCTGCTCCGGAGTCACCCAGCCCCACAGGGTGAGGGAGGGGAAATCTCTGCCCATCACAGCTTCCTCCTGGTGGGGACAGCTCCAGCTGCTGACCCAGCCTGCAACATGCATGCCCGGGCACCCAGGGGGTGGGGTGCAGCCCAGGGCCGGGCATTCAGGGTCAGAACACAGGGAACGACCCCGAGCTGGGGCCCGCGCAGTCCAGGGATTGTCACCCTGGGGCTCTGCCCCCGTCTCCATTCCCCCCGCGACTTGGCCCTCAGGTCCGGCACAGCCAGGGCAGCCCTGGGGTGGCAATGGCAAGGGGGAGCCCCAGCTGAGAACTCAGCCCTGGATTCGGGAGGAGGGGGGAATGCCCAAGTGGGTTCTGGACAGTGCCAGCTGGGCTGGAGAGACGGCGCACAGCCTGGCCCAGTAATGGGAGCGGGGGAGCAGAGCCGACACCGGCGGGCCAGGCATCCCGTGGGGCATGCATTGGGGCGGACAGGAGATGGGCTCAGCTGACTGCAATGGCAGAGAGCAAGGGCTGCAGTGGGGCAGGATGGGCGGCTGGGAAGCACGTGGCAAGGACCTGCGCCTTGCAGGGGGCTGGGCAGCGCTGGGATCACCTGGGCATCATCATCACAAGGACAGCTGGGATGGGTGAGCGGAGGGGCTGCTTGGGAGACGACCGTGCCATGAGTGAGGCTGGGAATGGCCCAGGGTATGGGTGCACTGGACGGGCAAAGCCACTTCCTGCAGTGGGCCCACAACCATCAGGGCAGGTGAACGATACCTGCAGCGTGTGTACGTGTACATGGGTGTATGCACATGCGTGTGTGCATGCATGCATGTGTGGGTGTTTTCCAACATGGGTAACCATGCCAGCACCCCCACCCCAAAATGTACTTGGCCTCCCAAGAGACCCTGCATTCCACAAGCCCCTTGAAAGAGAGGGGGGGAGGTAATGGGGTTAATGGGATTAGGTCAAGTTCACTTGGGGGGGTTGCATTTACAAGGACCCTTCATTGTCCCCCAGATCCTATTACCCGCCCCTTTCGCTAGGCAACTGCAAAATGTAACAGCCTGGTGACTCAGAGCAAAAGTGTTGTAAGGACCCCAAATTCAAGAGCAGAGCTGGGCCTGAGTCTCCTGGCTGCCATGCTCCTGGGCTACCCAGATCAAACAGCCCCACACACAGTGAGGAGTGTCATATCAGTGTCAACCATTCAGATAAGGGCTCGCTCCAGTGGGGTTTGAACTGGGGGCCTGAGGCTGGACAATGACCCAGCTTGTCTGAGTATTTGGAGACCTGGTCTGTATCAGGGTGCCCTGGAGCCCACAATTCCAGGCCCGGGGAAACTGCAGGGAAACTTTGGCTTTTGTTTTAAAAACCTGCCTTCTAAGATGACCCAAGCTCAAACCAGGGCTGTGGTGTCCACAGAGCCAGAACTTAACACCTAGGGTGCTAATTGCCCCCTTTATCTCAACAGGCTGTGAAGTGTTTCACTGTGCTATTTTAGCAGAAGCCTCCAGCTAATCTGTTTATCCCACAAGTCCACAATGCCTCTCCACCTTCTGTGATACACATTTGTGGGGCCACCACAAAACCTGGCAGCTAAGGGCAGTGTAAGGGGCCTGGAATGTAATAGCTACGCATGGTCGTGCGGTGCCTCATGGTCTCGGACACCATCCGATGGTCCAGGGACATCTACATCGAACACATCACCGGCCACCGACAGTACCAGGAGGTGTGAGCCGGTACGACATCGTGGATCCACTATGGGAAAGGGACTGAGAGCCTTTTTCCATTGGACCATACGAACCGGAAGCATAAACTCACTGAACATTAATTCCCACCAAATGAGGGTAAATCCATTCTCATCATTGTACCCACTCATTATACTCCACACCTGAACATAGCCATTATATGAACAACATACCCCCATATCTCAATGTCTGTACTTTGACCCATTAGCCTTTTACCCCCAATCGGGGATATTGCAGATTATGTATTCCTTACGCCACCCATTCCTAAACCGAATTTCGCACCCCTTGATAATCTGTACCTTATTCCCTGATAACCAGAAACTTCTATGCTTAAACTCTATACCATTTTCTTTTTACTTCAACATCATCTTAATAAAATTATTAAATCTGTTCAAAGGGCTGGTGTGCTGACTGGGGTTTGCACTTTGATATTCAGTTCAGTAAGGCCCAGATCCCCACAGAGGTTTAGCTGACTACCACTCTGAAACCTAACTCCAGTTGATTTCCCTTTGAGGAGCTGCGCCTAAACCCCTTTATCTGGTAGCATGTCCCCCTCTGTCTTCTCTTCTCCAGACTAAACAAACCCAGTTTCAATCTTCCCTCAGAGGTCATGTTTTCTAGACCTTTAATCATTCTTGTTGCTCTTCTCTGGACTTTCTCCAATTTGTCCCCATCCTTCCTGAAATGTGGCACTCAGAACTGGACACAATACTCCAGCTGAGGCCTAATCAGCACGGAGTAGAGCGGAAGAATTACTTCTCATGTCTTGCTTACAACAGTCCTGCTAATACATCCCAAAATGATGTTTGCTTTTTTTTGCAACAGAGTTAAACTGTTGACTCATATTTAGCTTGTGGTCCACTATGACCCCTAGATCCCTTTCCACAGTACTCCTTCCTAGGCAGTCAGTTCCCATTTTGTATTTGTGAAACTGACTGTTCCTTCCTAAGTGGAGTACTTTGCATTTGTCCATATTGAATTTCATCCTCTTTACTTCAGACCACTTCTCCAGTTTGTCCAGATCATTTTGAATTATAATCCTATCCACCAAAGTACTTGCAGCCGCTCCCAGCTTGGTATCAAACTTTATGGGTACATTCTATGCCATTATCTAAATCATTGATGATTTACTTGGGGGATAGCATTCAAGCCACCAACCCAGGGCAAGACACAAGAAATAATTCTTCCGCTCCACTCCTCACTGATTTGGCCTCAGCTGGACTATTATGTCCAGTTCTGGACACCACATTTCAGGAAGACTCCGCTGGTTGGAAGGCATGAGATGCTATGTCCTGAGGTTGGGAGTTCCACGACCACCACTCCCAAGAGGAGAAGGCGGGTGGTGGTGGTCGGGGACTCTCTCCTCCGGGGGACTGAGTCATCTATCTGCCGCCCTGACCGGGAAAACCGAGAAGTCTGCTGCTTGCCAGGGGCTAAGATTCGCGATGTGACGGAGAGACTGCCGAGACTCATCAAGCCCTCGGATCGCTACCCCTTCCTGCTTCTCCACGTGGGCACCAATGATACTGCCAAGAATGACCTTGAGCGGATCACTGCGGACTATGTGGCTCTAGGAAGAAGGATAAAGGAGTTGGAGGCGCAAGTGGTGTTCTCGTCCATCCTCCCCGTGGAAGGAAAAGGCCTAGGTAGGGAGCGTCGAATCGTGGAAGTCAACGAATGGCTACGCAGGTGGTGTCAGAGAGAAGGCTTTGGATTCTTCGACCATGGAATGGTGTTCCAAGAAGGAGGAGTGCTAGGCAGAGACGGGCTCCACTTAACGAAGAGAGGGAAGAGCATCTACGCGAGCAGGCTGGCTAACCTAGTGAGGAGGGCTTTAAACTAGGTTCACCGGGGGAAGGAGACAAAAGCCCTGAGGTAAGTGGGAAAAGCGGGATACCGGGAGGAAGCACAGGCAGGAATGTCTGTGAGGGGAGGGCTCCTGCCTCATACTGGGAATGAGGGGCGATCAACAGGTTATCTCAAGTGCTTATATACAAATGCACAAAGCCTTGGAAACAAGCAGGGAGAACTGGAGGTCCTGGTGATGTCAAGGAACTATGACGTGATTGGAATAACAGAGACTTGGTGGGATAACTCACATGACTGGAGTACTGTCATGGATGGTTATAAACTGTTCAGGAAGGACAGGCAGGGCAGAAAAGGTGGGGGAGTAGCACTGTATGTAAGGGAGCAGTATGACTGCTCAGAGCTCCGGTACGAAACTGCAGAAAAACCTGAGTGTCTCTGGATTAAGTTTAGAAGTGTGAGCAACAAGAGTGATGTAGTGGTGGGAGTCTGCTATAGACCACCAGACCAGGGGGATGAGGTAGATGAGGCTTTCTTCCGGCAGCTCACGGAAGCTACTAGATCGCATGCCCTGATTCTCATGGGTGACTTTAATTTTCCTGATATCTGCTGGGAGAGCAATACAGCGGTGCATAGACAATCCAGGAAGTTTTTGGAAAGCGTAGGGGACAATTTCCTGGCGCAAGTGCTAGAGGAGCCAACTAGGGGGGGCGCTTTTCTTGACCTGCTGCTCACAAACCGGGTAGAATTAGTGGGGGAAGCAAAAGTGGATGGGAATCTGGGAGGCAGTGACCATGAGTTGGTTGAGTTCAGGATCCTGACGCAGGGAAGAAAGGTAAGCAGCACGATACGGACCCTGGACTTCAGGAAAGCAGACTTCGACTCCCTCAGGGAACGGATGGCCAGGATCCCCTGGGGGACTAACTTGAAGGGGAAAGGAGTCCAGGAGAGCTGGCTGTATTTCAAGGAATCCCTGTTGAGGTTACAGGGACAAACCATCCCAATGAGTCGAAAGAATAGTAAATATGGCAGGCGACCAGCTTGGCTTAATGGTGAAATCTTAGCGGATCTTAAACATAAAAAAGAAGCTTACAAGAAGTGGAAGGTTGGACATATGACCAGGGAAGAGTATAAAAATATTGCTCGGGCATGTAGGAATGTTATCAGGAGGGCCAAATCGCACCTGGAGCTGCAGCTAGCCAGAGATGTCAAGAGTAACAAGAAGGGTTTCTTCAGGTATGTTGGCAACAAGAAGAAAGCCAAGGAAAGTGTGGGCCCCTTACTGAATGAGGGAGGCAACCTAGTGACAGAGGATGTGGAAAAAGCTAATGTACTCAATGCTTTTTTTGCCTTCACGAACAAGGTCAGCTCCCAGACTGCTGCACTGGGCAGCACAGCATGGGGAGGAGGTGACCAGCCCTCTGTGAAGAAAGAAGTGGTTCGGGACTATTTAGAAAAGCTGGACAAGCACAAGTCCATGGGGCCGGATGCACTGCATCCGAGAGTGCTAAAGGAGTAGGCGGATGTGATTGCAGAGCCATTGGCCATTATCTTTGAAAACTCATGGCGATTGGGGGAAGTCCCGGACGACTGGAAAAAGGCTAATGTAGTGCCCATCTTTAAAAAAGGGAAGAAGGAGGATCCTGGGAACTACAGGCCAGTCAGCCTCACCTCAGTCCCTGGAAAAATCATGGAGCAGGTCCTCAAAGAATCAATCCTGAAGCACTTGCATGAGAGGAAAGTGATCAGGAACAGCCAGCATGGATTCACCAAGGGAAGGTCATGCCTGACTAATCTAATCGCCTTTTATGATGAGATTACTGGTTCTGTGGATGAAGGGAAAGCAGTGGATGTATTGTTTCTTGACTTTAGCAAAGCTTTTGACACGGTCTCCCACAGTATTCTTGTCAGCAAGTTAAGGAAGTATGGGCTGGAAGAATGCACTATAAGGTGGGTAGAAAGCTGGCTAGATTGTCGGGCTCAACGGGTAGTGATCAATGGCTCCATGTCTAGTTGGCAGCCGGTATCAAGTGGAGTACCCCAAGGGTCGGTCCTGGGGCCGATTTTGTTCAATATCTTCATAAATGATCTGGAGGATAGTGTGGATTGCACTCTCAGCAAATTTGCGGATGATACTAAACTGGGAGGAGTGGTAGATACGCTGGAGGGGAGGGATAGGATACAGAAGGACCTAGACCAATTAGAAGATTGGGCCAAAAGGAATCTGATGAGGTTCAATAAGGATAAGTGCAGGGTCCTGCACTTAGGACGGAAGAACCCAATGCACAGCTACAGACTAGGGACCGAATGGCTAGGCAGCAGTTCTGCGGAAAAGGACCTAGGGGTGACAGTGGACGAGAAGCTGGATATGAGTCAGCAGTGTGCCCTTGTTGCCAAGAAGGCCAATGGCATTTTGGGATGTATAAGTAGGGGCATAGCGAGCAGATCGAGGGACGTGATCGTTCCCCTCTTCGACATTGGTGAGGCCTCATCTGGAGTACTGTGTCCAGTTTTGGGCCCCACACTACAAGAAGAATGTGGATAAATTGGAGAGAGTCCAGCGAAGGGCAACAAAAATGATTAGGGGACTGGAACACATGAGTTATGAGGAGAGGCTGAGGGAGCTGGGATTGTTTAGCCTGCAGAAGAGAAGAATGAGGGGGGATTTGATAGCTGCTTTCAACTACCTGAAAGGGGGTTCCAAAGAGGATGGCTCTAGACTGTTCTCAATGGTAGCAGATGACAGAACGAGGAGTAATGGTCTCAAGTTGCAGTGGGGGAGGTTTAGATTGGATATTAGGAAAAACTTTTTCACTAAGAGGGTGGTGAAACACTGGAATGCGTTACCTAGGGAGGTGGTAGAATCTCCTTCCTTAGCGGTTTTTAAGGTCAGGCTTGACAAAGCCCTGGCTGGGATGATTTAACTGGGAATTGGTCCTGCTTCGAGCAGGGGGTTGGACTAGATGACCTTCTGGGGTCCCTTCCAACCCTGATATTCTATGATTCTATGAAGGATGTGGACAAATTGGAGAGAGTCCAGAGCAACAAAAATGATTAAAAGTCTAGAAGACATGAGCTATGAGGGAAGATTGAAAAATGGGTTTGTTTAGTCTGGAGAAGAGAAGACTGAGAGGGGACATGATACCAGTTTTCAAGTACATAAAAGGTTATAAGGAGGAGGGCGGTAAATAGTTCTCCTTAACCTCTGTGGATAGGACAAGAAGCAATGGGCTTAAATTGCAGCAAGGGCGGCTTAGGTTGGACATTAGGAAAAACTTCCTCTCACAAAAGCTTATGCTCAAATAAATTTGTTAGTCTCTAAGGTGCCACAAGTCCTCCTTTTCACTCAGGGTGGTGAAGCACTGGAACAAATTACTGAGGGAGGTTGTGGAATCTCCATCACTGAAGGTTTTGAAGAGCAGGTTAGACAAACACCTGTCAGGGATGGTCTGAGTCCTGCCGTGAGTGCAGGGGATGGGACCAGATGACCTCTCGAAGTCCCTGCCAGGCCTACGATTCTACGATCTTCTCATTTAAACAAAGCTGCCCCAGAACCTGCCGCCTCGGCCGAGGGTTGCAGGGGCCTGTTGTGCAGTGTAGGGCCAGGCCCTGCCAGGCCCAGGAAGCAGTAGCAGCCGCATGGCTTGAGTCAGTTGGGTGCCCTGTGGAACAGAGGGCAGGCAAGGACCCCGCACAAGCCTGGCTGTCCCCCAAACAGGCCCTAGCTGTGAAGCAATCAGCCAGCCCCTGCTGGCACTGAGTCAATCAGTGGGACAGAAACTGGTTAATTCCACAGGGGTGTCATACAATGGCAGCCCAGCAGCCTTGGAGATTTCAAAGCACCTGCCCGGTTTAGCTTGAAGTGATTCAATCAAGCCATGAATGAAAAGCAGTTTGAACTAAGTAGCAGCGTGAACCACAGCTCTGCAGGCCTGAGGGGCAGGGCCAGCTCCCCTGAATGCAGGTTTAAATACAGTGTGGGGTGCACACCTGGGGCCAGGGCAGAGCAGCTCCCTCAGGGATGCACGAAGTGCCAGGGCCTTGACAGTGCAACTCTGCTCAACTTCAGGGGCGCCCTCTGTTTCTCGTCTTTCCCCATCCTCTCTCCCGGTTTCTTCTCCTGTCCCCTCCTGCAGTAACGAACTCCTAACTTCCACTGGGGGCTTAACCTCCACCCTTTCCATCTGCTGAAGGCTCAGCAATGAAGCGGTTAATGCTGACATGTCACCACCCCAGGAAAACCGCTCGGGAGCAGGGCAGTTCAGCCTGTAGAATCTTTTCCCAGGCTGGCTGCAGACTCAGGCAAACATCACTGGGCCAGTTACACTCAGTTCACATTTGGAAAGTCTCCCCTCCCCCACCTTGAAAGGGCAAAGGCTGGATGGAAACATCCATTTTCAAACCAAGAGCTGGGAATCTGCAGCCTGAAATGCCACAGGGGTCAGGAGCAGCCCGGCGACTGACACTACTGGCCTATCTGGATTTATCACCATTGTTACCTGTATTGTCCCAGTACTTAGGAGCCCGATGGTTGGACCAGGACCCCATTACGCCAGGGGCTGTACAAACAAGAACACAAAGACCAGCCCTGCCCCAAGCAGCTTACAACTGAAGGCCAGGTCTATGCTGCAAAGTTTCCCCCACACACATATATTGGTCAGGAGTATGGAAAAATCCACCCCACAACTGTACTATGTGCTAAAAGGAGGAAATTAAACTAGGGTCAAAGGGGACAGATGACAAAAACCCACATGTAGGTCTATTAAAAAAAAAAAAGTGACCTTAACAGAGGGCTGAATGTTGGGGGAGGGGGAAATGGAAAATTACAACAGAGTCGTAGGAGCAACAAGAGGGAAACCTGTTAGAATCTGCTCAACATCTTAGATGTCTACAGACAAACACAAGTAGTATGGCGAATACACAGGAAGAACTGGATGAATTAGTCCATAATATAAATTATGACTTAAGTGGCACCACAGAGATTTCGTGGGATCAGCCTCATGACTGGCATGTTGGTATGGAGGGATACAGCTTGTTAAGGAATGCCAGGGAGGGGGGCTGAATTATGCATTGAGACTGTATGCACTTGTTCTGAGATCCAGCAGGACGGGAGAGGCAGACCAGTTGAAAGTCTCTGGTAGGAACGGGAGGACTTTACCTGGACATCTGCTGGTGAAGCAAAATGGCAAAACACGGAATGTCAGTACGTTTTTGGAATGTGTTGGAATGGTTGGGTTCCGGCAGTGAAGGAAGTAACCAGGGGGCAGCTAATTTAGACTTGTTTCTGACCAACAGGGAGGGATTAGTGGTGAATCTGAAGTTTGAAGGAAATCTGGGTGACAGTGACCATGACATGAGACATTTCATGATCCTAAGGAAAGAAAGAAGAGAGAGCTGCAGAGTAGGGCAGCTGATGTCCAATAAGCAGCTTTTAACCATCTCCACAAAATGGTAGCTCAGGTCCCATAGGAAGAAATTCTTAGGGATAAAGGAGATCTGGCAGTTTCTCAGGGAGACAATATTAAAGATGCAACAGTAAACTTTCGCATGCAAAGGAAAGATAGGAAGAATAGTAAGAGGCCCCATTAGGAGCTCTTTAATGACCTGAAAAAAAAATCAAAAGGAACCCTACAGAAAGTGTAAACATAGACTAATTGCTAGAGAATAGTACAAAAGAACAGCACAAGCATGTAGTGACAAAATCAGCCAGATCAAGGCCGAAAATGAGCTACTCCTGGCAAGGGACATAAAAAAGCCATAAGAAAAGGTTTTATAAATGCATTAGGAGCCAGACCAAGACAAAGGAAGGTGTAGGTCTTCTACTGAGGAGGGAAGGAGAGCTAACAATGGATGATATCAAGAAGGCTGGGGTGTTTAACGCCCATTTTGCTTCAATCTTCACTAAAAAGGTAAATTGTGACCAGGTACTTTAACACAATTAATATTAACATCAAGGGGGAAGGAATGCAAGGCACAATAGGGAAAGAACATGTTAATGAATAGTTAGATAACAGCTGTATTCAAGTTGGAAGGGCCTGATAAAATTCATTCCAGGGTATGGAAGGAAATAGCTGAAACAATTTCAGAACATTAGCAACTATCTTTGAAAGAACTCATAGCAGACAGGTGAGATCCCAGAGGCCTGGAGAAGGGCAAACATTGTGCCTATCTTTAAAAAGAACTTGGGGAATTATAGACCGGTCAGGCAAACTTCAATACCTGGAAACAAATTATGAAACAATTTGCAAGTGCCTAGGGATACTAGATGTATAAGGAATAGCCAGCATGACTATTATGAGTCAAGAACAAATCCTGCCAAACCAACCTAATGTCCTTGTTTGACAGTGTTACTGACCTCATGGATATGGGGGAGGCTGTAGTTGTGAGCTAGCCTGATTTCAGCAATGCTTTTAACACAGTCCCACATGGCATTCTCATAAGCAAACTAGAAAAATGTGGTCTAGATGAAATTACTATGAAGTTAGGTGCAAAATTGGTTGAAAGAGCATACTCAGAGTAGTTATCAGTGGTTCGCTGTCTAACTGGGGGGAATGTTTCTAGGGAGCTCCGGCAGGGGTCAGTCTGGGTCTGGTACTCCTCCACATTTTCATTAATTATTTAGATAATGGAGTGGCGAGTATGCATACAACATTTGCAGATGACACCAAACTGGGACGGGCTGCAAGCACTTTGGAGGCCAGGATTAAAATTCAAAACAACCTTGACAAACTGGAGAACTGGAAATCGACAAGATGAAATTAAATAAAGACAAGTGCAAAGTACAACACATAGGAAGAAAAAATAAAATGCACAACTACAAAATGGGGAATCACTGGGTAGGTGGTGGTGCTTTTCAGCTTGGAAAAGAGATGACTAAGGGGGGATATGATAGTGGTCTCTAAAATGGGGTGGAGAAAGGAAATAAGGAAGTGTTATTTACTCCTTCTCATAACACAAGATCGAGCGGTCACCAAATTAATGGGCAGCAGGTTTAAAACAAACAAAAGGAAGTATTTCTTCATACAACGCACAGTCAACCCGTGGAACTCTTTGCCAGAGGATGTTGTGAAGGCCAAGACTATAACAGGGTTCAAAAAAGAATTAGATAAATTCATGTAGGGTAGGTCCACCAATGGCTATTAGCCAGGATGGGCTGGGATGGTGTCCCTAGCCTCTGTTTGCCAGAAGCTAGGAATGGGCGACAGGGGATGGATCACTTGATGATTCCCTGTTCTGTTCATTACCAGCATTGGCCACTGTCGGAAGACAGGATACTGGGCTAGATGGACCCTTGATCTGATCCAGTGTGACCATTCTTACATACTGCTGAAAAGGATCTGGGGTGATAGTGGATCACAAATTGAATATGAGTCAGCAATGAGACGCAGTTGCAAAAAAGGCTAATCTCATCTTGGGCTGTGTTAACAGGAGTGTTGTATGTAAGACACGGGACATAATTGTCCCATTCTGCATGTCACTGGTGAAGGCTCGGCTGGAGCACTGTGTTCAGTTCTGGGCCCTGCACTTCAGGAAAGATGTGGATAAATTGGAGAGCCCAGGTGAGAGCAACAAAAATGATCAAAGATTTGGAAAACTTGATCTATGAGGAAAGGTTAAAAAGATGGGGCCTGGTTAGTCTTGAGAATAGAAAACTGAGGGGGTGGGAGGGACCCGACAGTCTTCAGCTACGTTAAGGGCTGTCAGAAAGAGCACAGTGACAGATTGTTCTCCATGTCCACTGGAGGTAGGACAAAAAGTGATGGCTTCACCTGCAGCACAGGAGATTTAGGTCCGATATTAGGATTCAGAAAATCTTTCTAGTTCTCAGGGGAGTTACGCTCTGGGACAGGCTTCCCAGGGAGGTTGTGGAATCGTCATCACTGGAGGTGTTTAAGAACAGGTTGGACAAACCCCTGTCAGGGCGGGTCTAGGTTTATTTGGTCCTGCGTCAGCCCAGGGGGCTGGGCTAGATGACCTCTTGAGGTTCCTTCCAGCCCTACATCTCCATGATTCTATGCTGGCATCCCCCATCTCCGAACCGTCTCCAATTTATCAACATGCTTCTTGAAATGTGGTCACCAGAACTGGACAAACTATTCCAGTAGCAGTTGCACCAGTGCCAAATACAGAGGTAAAATTACCTCTCTGCACCTACTTGAGATTCCTTTTTATGCACCCCAGGATTGTATTAGTTTTTTCAGCCATGGCATCACACTGGTTTCTCATGTTCAGTGGATTATCCACCACAACCCACAAATCTTTTTCATAGTCACTGCTTCCCAGGAGGGAGTCCCCCATCCTGTAAGCATGGCCTATAATTACCTGGCTCATCCTGCTTCCCCTTTGTTCCTAGTTGTACACATTCACATTTAGCCATATTAAAGGCATATTGTTTACTTGTTCCCAATTTATCTGTGAATCAGTGACCTGTCCTCTTCATTGTTTACTACTCCCCCAATTGTTGTGCCATCTGTAAACTTTTTGAGTGATGATTTTATGTTTTCTTCAAGGTCACCGATAAAAATGTTAAACAGCGTAGTGCCAAGAACAGATCCCTGCAGACACCAAGGGAAAGAGACCTGCTCACTCACAATTCCCCTTTAGTTACATATTGAGACCTATCAGTTAGCCAGTTTTAATCCACTTAATGTGTGCAATGTTCATTTTAGATCCTTCTAGCTTTTTAATTAAAATGTGGCTCAGTATCAAGTCAAATGCCTTACAGCAGTCTAATTATATTACATTAACTCTATCATCTTTTTCAAACAAACTTGCAATCTCATAAAAATATTTTACAGGATCTGTTTTCCATAAACCCATGTTGACTGGCATTAATAGCATTACTCTCCTTTAATTATTTATTAATCAAGTCCTGTATTCGCTGCTCCATTGTCTTGCCAGGAATTTATGTCAGGCTGGTAGGCCTATAATTACCTGGCTCATCCTGTTTACCCTTTTTAAAAAATGGCACAACATCAACTGTCTTTCAGTCTTCTGGAACTTCCCCAGGGCTCCCAGACTTGTTGAAAATCAACATTAGCAGTCCAGTGAATATCTCAGCCAACTCTTTGAAAACTCTTGGATGCAAGTTAGCTGGACCTGCAGATTTAAAAATCCTGGCTAATAATAAAAATGTCTAACTTTAGTAGCAGCAGTTTAACACCCTCCAGAGATATTAGTGGAAGGGAAAGAGTACTGTCATCACCATATGGTGAGACAATATCATCTGTTTTCTCCCTGAATACAGAATAGAACACTTCTGCTTTTTCTACATTATTATCAATAATTCTACAATTTCCATCTACTAATGGACCAAAACCATTGTCAGGATTCTTTTTGTTCCTAATATGTTTTAAAAACTCCTTCTGACTGTCCTTAACTCTGCTGACCATAGATTTCTCCTTGGGTCCCGTGGCTTCCCTTATCAATTTTCTGAAATTCCTAGTTTCTGGTTTATATTAATTACTATCAACTTCCCCTTTTCTCCGTTTGTGTATATATATATATATATATATATATATATACACACACACACACACACACATACACAGCTGCCTTCATTCCCCCTCTAATTCCTCCTAGCTGTATCTGTGTCTTCCCCCATCAGAATGAAGAGAGTTTGGTCCCTTCATGACAAGCTTTTGCCTTCATAGCTATGTTGGTCAGGGGTGTGATTTGTGACTGACAGACCTACGCTGGCAATAGCCCCTAGTGTGGACAAAACTTACACTGGCCCCAAACTGTGCTTTTACCAGTTCCTCAAATGAAACAACCCATACCTACAAAAGGATCCCCCCACCCAGTATAACTGCACCTACACTAGGGCTTTTGCAAGCATAGCTAAAATCAGGTAAGGGTTTGATTCCCCCCTGACAGTTATGTTGGCAAAACTTCTAAGTGTGGACCATGCTGCAGGTGGGTCTGGAATAAGCTATCCCACCCAAAGCACACTTTTGTTGGTAAAAGCTGCGTCCACACTAGGAGCGCTTTGCTGATATAATCTACTGGTCTAACTACACAAAGACCTGACCAAAGAGAGGGCCTCTCTCACACATGGCGCTGGCCGTGGCGTGCCCTGGTGAGTGATGCGAAGGCCAGGCAGACAGCAGCATGAAGCGAGGTAACGCCCAAGGGTCACATTTCCCCGTGCCCCCTGCAGACCCGAGCCTCTGATGATGTGGCCACTATTTCTAAACCACGGAAATCAGTGAATGGTGCTAAAGAAACAACCTCATGTGGCTTCCTACAGGGCGAGTTCCAGGGCTTAAATTCTGCCAGAGCTGTCTGGAATGGAGCCCCGGGAAATATTTTCAACCCCCCTGGGGCTTTTATAGCATTGGGGGGGGGAGAGGAGATAGCCATGGGGGCTCCAGGAAATACTCCATGAACATTTAAGCCCAGGCTAGTTCCCTTAACTCCTTCTGCTGCGCTTGGCCATGGGGGAGCTGAGACGGGTGTGCGGCGGGCGGGACTGGGGGGCTCAGGGGTGTGGAGGGGGGTGATGGGAAGCAGGGAGGAGTGGTACACAGGCAGGGGGGCAGCAGGGGTGGGCCCGGGGAGCAGTGTGTGCGAGGGGCTCCCCCTGAGAAGCAGCGCCCACTGGGCCGAGGGGGGGAAGGGCCAGGGCGCCCCTGGCGGTCAGTCCCGGTGCCAGGGATGCGGGGACCCGGCCCCGAGGACCCCCCCGTCCCGGGCTCCACCGCAGGGCTAGGGCTGCGGCTGCTCCCCTCGGGGCGGCGCTTCCAGCGGCCCGGACCCCGGCTCCAGACCCCGCTACGACCCGGTCGCTGCTGCCCCGGAATCTCCTGCCCGAATAAATCCGTGAGTCTCCAGGGTGCCCCGGGCTCCCACCTCCGGGCCTCGGCCACCGCCTGCAGCCCTGACGGGGGCGGGCGGCCGCCGACCCCAGCGCCCCCGGCTCCTGCAGAGGCCGGAGCGTGCCCGGGGCTGGAGGCCCGGCGGCGGGGGTGGGGGGCCCGGCTGCTCGGGGGGCTCCCGTGCCGCAGCGGGGCCGGCCCCTCCCTGAGGCCGGGCCCCGAGCTCGCAGGACCCGGCTCTCGAGTCCCCGCAACGTCGGGCCCGTCCCGGCGGGAACGTGACCCCAACGGCAGCCCCGGGACCGGCCCGCCCCGGGGCCTCGGACTGCCCCCCCCCCCGCCGTGCCCCGCCCCCGGGACAGCCCCCCCCCCGCCGTGCCCCGCCCCCGGGACTGCCCCCCCCCGCCGTGCTCCGCCCCCGGGACTGCCCCCCCCGCCGTGCTCCGCCCCCGGGACTGCCCCTCCCGCCGTGCCCCGCCCCCGGGACAGCCCCCCCGCCGTGCTCCGCCCCCGGGACTGCCCCCCCCGCCGTGCTCCGCCCCCGAGACAGCCCCCCCCCCGCCGTGCTCCCCCCCGCCGTGCTCCGCCCCCGAGACAGCCCCCCCCCCCGCCGTGCTCCCCCCCGCCGTGCTCCGCCCCCGGGACAGCCCCCCCCCGCCGTGCTCCGCCCCCAGGACTGCCCCCCACCCCGCCGTGCTCCCCCCCCGCCGTGCTCCGCCCCCGGGACAGCCCCCCCCCGCCGTGCTCCGCCCCCAGGACTGCCCCCCACCCCGCCGTGCTCCGCACCCCGGGACAGCCCCACCCCCGCCGTGCTCCGCCCCCGGGACTGCCCCCCACCCCGCCGTGCTCCGCCCCCGGGACTGCCCCCCCCCGCCCCGGGACTGCCCCGCCCCCGCCGTGCTCCGCCCCCGGGACAGCCCCCCCCCGCCGTGCTCCGCCCCCGGGACAGCCCCTCCCGCCCCCGCCCCGGGACTGCTCCGCCCCCGGGACTGCCCCTCCCGCCCCCGCCCCGGGGCCTCGGACTGCCCCCCCCCGCCCCCGGGACTGCCCCCCCGCCGTGCCCCGCCCCCGGGACTGCCCCGCCCCCGGGACAGCCCCCCCTCCGTGCTCCGCCCCTGGAACTGCCCCGCCCCCGGGACTGCCCCGCCCCCGGGACAGCTCCCCCTCCGTGCTCCGCCCCCGAGACAGCCCCCCCCGCCGTGCTCCGCCCCCGGGACTGCCCCCCCCCCGCCGTGCTCCGCCCCCGGGACAGCCCCCCCCGCCGTGCCCCGCCCCCGGGACAGCCCCCCCCCGCCGTGCCCCGCCCCCGGGACTGCCCCCCCCGCCGTGCCCCGCCCCCGGGACAGCCCCCCCGCCGTGCTCCGCCCCCGGGACTGCCCCGCCCCCGCCGTGCTCCGCCCCCGGGACTGCCCCGCCCCCGGGACAGCCCCCCCGCCGTGCTCCGCCCCCGGGACTGCCCCGCCCCCGCCGTGCCCCGCCCCCGGGACTGCCCCCCCCCGCCGTGCTCCGCCCCCGGGACTGCCCCGCCCCCGCCCCGGAACTGCCCCCCCCGCCGTGCCCCGCCCCCGGGACTGCCCCGCCCCCGCCGTGCTCCGCCCCCAGGACTGCCCCCCCCCGCCGTGCCCCGCCCCCGGGACTGCCCCGCCCCCGCCGTGCCCCGCCCCCAGGACTGCCCCCCCCGCCGTGCCCGCCCCCGGGACAGCCCCCCCCGCCGTGCCCCGCCCCCGGCCCAGGCTCCGAAGCGGGCGGGCGCCGCGTTCCGTCCCGCTCACAGTCCGGGCACTTCCGCTTCGTGGCGGCGGAGACCGGAAGTGCCTCTGGTCGGACCCGGTTCGTTGTGACACCAGCCTCGGCTCCGCTGCCGCGGGTAGCACCGGCCCAGGTGGGGGGGTCTGAGGATGGGGTCGGGGTCCTGGGGGGTGCGGTTGGGGGGGGGTCTGAGGACGGGGTCGGGGTCCTGGGGGGTGGGGCTCGGGGGATCTGAGGATGGGGTCGGGTCCTGGGGGGAATGACTGGGGGGGTCTGAGGATGGGGTCGGGTCCTGGGGGGTGCGGTTGGGGGGGGGTCTGAGGACGGGGTCGGGGTCCTGGGGCTGAGGTTGGGGGGGTCTGAGGATGGGGTCCTGGGGGGATGGGCTGCGGGGGTCTGAGGATGGGGTCGGGGTCCTGGGGGGAAGGGCTGGGGGGGTCTGAGGATGGGGTCGGGGTCCTGGGGGGTGCGGTTGGGGGGGGGTCTGAGGACGGGGTCGGGGTCCTGGGGGGTGGGGCTCGGGGGGTCTGAGGATGGGGTCGGGGTCCTGGGGGGATGGGCTGGGGGGGGTCTGAGGATGGGGTCGGGGTCCTGGGGGGAAGGGCTGGGGGGTCTGAGGATGGGGTCGGGGTCCTGGGGGGAAGGGCTGGGGGGGTCTGAGGATGGGGTTGGGGTCCTGGGGGGAAGGGCTGGGGGGGTCTGAGGATGGGGTCGGGTCCTGGGGGGAAGGGCTGGGGGGGGTCTGAGGATGGGGTCGGGGTCCTGGGGGGTGGGGCTGGGGGGGTCTGAGGATGGGGTCAGGGTCCTGGGGGGAATGGCTGGGGGGGGTCTGAGGATGGGGTCAGGGTCCTGGGGGGAATGGCTGGGGGGGTCTGAGGATGGGGTCAGGGTCCTGGGGGGAATGGCTGGGGGGGTCTGAGGATGGGGTCAGGGTCCTGGGGGGAATGGCTGGGGGGTCTGAGGATGGGGTCAGGGTCCTGGGGGGAAGGGCTGGGGGGGGTCTGAGGATGGGGTCGGGTCCTGGGGGAATGGGCTGGGGGGGTCTGAGGATGGGGTCGGGGTCCTGGGGGGAAGGGCTGGGGGGGTCTGAGGATGGGGTCGGGGTCCTGGGGGGAAGGGCTGGGGGGGTCTGAGGATGGGGTCGGGGTCCTGGGGGGAAGGGCTGGGGGGTCTGAGGATGCGGTCAGGGTCCTGGGGGGAAGGGCTGGGGGGGGTCTGAGGATGGGGTCCTGGGGGGAAGGGCTGGGGGGGTCTGAGGATGGGGTCGGGGTCCTGGGGGGAAGGGCTGCTGGGATAGTGAGTTTGTGTGTGTGGTTTTTGGGAGGGGGGTGAGGGGGTGAGAGAACCTGGATTTGTGCAGGAAATGGCCCAACTTTATTATCATGCACATTGTGTAAAGAGTTGTCACTTTGGATGGGCTATCACCAGCAGGAGAGTGAATCTGTGTGGGGGGGTGGAGGGTGAGAAAACCTGGATTTGTGCTGGAAATGGCCCACCTGATGATCACTTTAGATAAGCTATTACCAGCTGGACAGTGGGGTGGGAGGAGGTAGTTTTTCATATTCTCTGTGTATAAAGTCTGCTACAGTTTCCACGGCATGCATCTGATGAAGTGAGCTGTAGCTCACGAAAGCTCATGCTCAAATAAATTGGTTAGTCTCTAAGGTGCCACAAGTCCTCCTTTTCTTTTTAATAAATAAGTAGAATTCCAGGCACTTTATTGTGTGTGGAGCTTTGGATAAGACCTTACAAATGCCGGTCTTCTCTGCTCTTTGTGGGCACTAAAGATCCAGTGGGGTCACTGTCATGATAGCGAGAGAGCATTTGGCTAGAAATGTCCCCTTCTTCATTGTGTGACAGTGGGTGCCACCCCAGAGGTGGCTGCATCTCTGTTGGTGCAGTACATATAAAGTTGAAAATATTTGGTAAATTTTGCATTATTTTATGTTGGAAAAGTCATTTTTTCCCTCAGCTTGTCAGTAGTTTTAGACTTGACCTCTGTCCTCCGTGTCAAAATAATTTGGTCATTTTAAAGATATCTGAAGCATCTAGTGCTGGCCATTTTTAGAGACAGGTTAGTGGGCTAGAAATACCTTGGTGTGAGCCAGTATGGTGATGTCTCTGTTCTCTTCCAGGAACAGGTACCCCTCACTGGTACCCCTCATTTTCTATTGCTAAGCATTTGAAGAACAAAGTCCATTTTAGAATCAAATAAAATGTCTGCTGAACGAGGATGAATGACTTGGTCTGTTTGCCCTGTGGGGAGGACGGGCAAGGGCTGCTGGACACTGGAGAGGGATGAGCAAAGTGATTCATTTTTCAGAGGATAATCTTCATGTATGCCCTGTGGATGCCTGTTCATAGGGCTCTTGTTTTGACAGCTGTGTTTCTGCCCCCAGAGAGCAAGATGGCAACGGGCGCAGATGTGCGGGATATTCTGGAGCTGGGGGGTGTGGAGTCAGAGAACACGGGAACCATCAATAAGAAGGACATCATCAATTCTGATAAGGTACCGGGTTATGGGCCTGAAATCTTTGCCCTAGACACCAACTTGAAAATCACACTTGTGTCTGAAAACTTTTTACCTACTGTTCTCACAAGTGTCATCTCAAATGACTATAACTGAAAGAGACTGGAGGAAAACAAATATTTCTTACTATTATAGTTGTTGACTTGGGGCATTTCCATGGAGTATATGGCATCTTACATGTACGTCCATTTCCTGGCTTCCCTGTATCTTCAGTTACCCATCTCCTTGTTTTCTGGAGGGTTGTGTTCACAGAATCCAAACATTTTGTCAGAAATCTAAACAGTCAAATGCCAAATGTCTGGCAAACTCAAGAAGGGATGGCTTTGAGGTTAAGGCGTTGAAAATGGGACTTGGGAGACCCCGAGCTATGTCTCTGTCTTGACCACAGGATCTGTGTGTGACCTCGGGCAAGTCATTTAGGCCTTATCTGTATTTGCGCTGTACCCCAGTTTCCCACCTGTTAAATGAGTATAATATTTCTTCCATACTTCACAGGGGCATTGTTGTGCTTAGATGCTATGGGGATGGGACAATATAAACCTGAGAGATGGACAGGAACTCCAGATCCAAGAGAACCAAGACTGTAGCATAGGTCTCAGACTGCGCAATTAGAGATGAAACTATATAATAATAGAATGCCATCACACTCAAAGCACTCCCCAGCCACTGTTTCCTCTCCATTGAAATGTCTGTCTCCACACAGAAGTGCAGCTCCCTGGGGCTGCCTTGTCATCAGTGCAAAGACTAGTATAACTGGTAGTACTGAAAACCGGTGAGAGAATGTGCATGATTGGAGTGTTAAAATCACTAGCTGTGACCTGTGCATGAAGGACAGAGTGGATAAAAGAGTTGTGGGGTGGCACTCTGCCTTAAAGACGCCATTACTTGTTTGAAAGTTATTGATAACTCAGACCCACAGGATCTTGAATGCATAAGGATCACTGTGCTAACTAACAAAGCCAGGGACAGTGTATTGGTGTGGATCTGTTATGTGCCACCAGTGGAAACCAGAGACCAGGATGAGTTAACCCTTAAACACCCATCTGTAATGTGTGGAAAGATAAATAGTGTTATGGGGGACTTCAGTTTGGGGGAGACGCTTTAGAGTTCTTACGCAGCCAGTAATAAAACACCACTAGTTTTCCCAGAAATTCTAGATGATCATTTTCTAATGCGAAAGTAACTTGAGGTAACTCTATGTTAGACATCATTATGACAGATAAAGATGAATTTATCAGTGGGCTGGAAGTTGGTGTTTGCCTAGGGACCAATGATCATGACATGATTACATTCAATATGAGCAAATAGAGGACAGCACCAACCAGTAATGTGTACACTTGGTGCTTTCAAAGGGTTAATTTCCCAAAGCTGAGGAAAAATATGAGAAAAATTGATTCAGAGGAAATATGTAGACAGAAAAATGTAAATGAAAATTGGGAGTTTTAAAAGAAGTATATTAGATGGCCAAAAAGCCACAATCAAGAAAGAGGACAACTGATTAAAATCCCGTCCTAGCTCCGTGACAGAGTGAAGGCAGCAGTCGTGGGGAAGCAACACTCCACAGCTGGCAGGGCTAAGGAAAATAAAGAGTTTTTAAAGTATATTAGTAACAAAAGAAATTCCAAGAATGGTATAGGCCCATTACTAGGTGGAGATGTAAAACTGTTAATGATGCAGAAAAGGTAGAAGTGTCCAATAAATATTTCTGTTCTGTGTTTGGAAAGATGCATGACAATGAAGTAGTTTCCAGTACCTTAGTAACTAAGGAGGGTGTTAAACAATATCTCCTAGAAATAAATACTTAAAAATCAAGACGCCTGGATATTTTGCAACCAAGAGTCCTAAAAGAGTTGTCTTGAGGAGATCTCTCGCTCACTCATGTTCATTTTTATAACTCTTGGAATACTGGGATAACGCCAGAAGAGTAGAAGAGCTCTAATGTCCCAATATTCAAAAAGTGCTAGCTGGAGGAGTAGGGAGGTGACTTTATCTCTGTAGATGGCAGTGGTGAGATCGATACGGGAATACTGGATCCAGTTCTAGTGTCCACATTTTAAAAAAGATGTTGAAAAACTGGAGAGGGTGCAGAAAAGAGCAACAGAAATTATTTGAGGGCTGGAGAAAATGCCTTACTGTGAGAGACTTTAAGAGCTCAGTCTGTTTAGTTTATGAAGAAGAAGACTGAGAGGTGACATGATTACAGTGTATAAGCACCTTCCTGGGGAGAAAATTCCGGATAGTAAAAGGCTCTTTAATCTAGCAGAGAAAGGCAGAACAAGGACCAATGGCTGGAAGTGGAAGCCAGACAAAGTCAGTGAGAAGTAAGGCACACGTTTTTAACAGTGAGCGTGATTAAACCACTGGAACAAACTACCAAGGGAAGTGGTGGATTTCCCATCTCCTGATGCTTTCAGATCAAGACGGGATACCTTTCTGAAAGCCAAACACAAGTTATTGGGCTCCATACAGGGATAACTGGGTGAAATATAATAGCCGGTGATATATAGAAGAAGTCAGTCTGTGTGATCTAATGGTCTCTTCTGCCTTAAACTCTCAATCTATAACCAAAATCTTCTGTTTCAGAAAAAATCCAAGAAATCATCTGAGACGCTGACATTTAAGAGGCCGGAGGGGATGCACCGAGAGGTTTATGCGCTTCTCTACTCCGATAAAAAGTAAGTGTCTCTGGTTAGTGTTCTGCACAGTTTCATGGGAGAACTGGCACCCACCAATGGCTCCAGTCTGTCAGTGCCTGGCCTAGTCACACTTGGAATCTTTGACAATCCAGCCCCTAAAATTTAGCACCTTCAGTCTCATCTCCTCCAGGCTTTTTATCATTTTTGTTTCTCTTGTTTATATTTTCTTTCTCATTCCAGAATGGGGAGGCTCTGCTCTGTGCATGTGATGAGAAAAGTGCAGTCACTCCAGAGCTACATCACCTGGGGCAGCATATATGCCCTTTTGTATCTAATTCCCCTGTGTGTGCCACCGGGAGCAACACCAGCTTTTGTTTCCGCAAGTGTTATGCTGCAACCTCATAGACTTTAAGATCAGAAGGGACCATCATGATCTAGCCTGACCTCCTGCACATTGCTCACTGCACAGAACCTTACCCTGTAACAGACCCTTAACTTTTGGCTAAGTTACTGACATCCTCAATTCATGATCTAAAGA